>NC_092168.1:18935933-19235933 GCF_045791955.1 Oncorhynchus clarkii lewisi
GTGATTGTTTTACTGAGTGTAGGCATATCCACCACAGGGCCACGGGGATCTCTGGTAGCCCTCAACACACCAGCAAGCCTGTGTTCTCAAACAACAATGACCTTTCCCCGTTTTTCCTTCACATCAAGTGAGGGGGAAGCTTTCTCCCCTTGCCCTCATCCCATTTTCATGTCTGACGCCATGGTAACTGTGATACCTTTTGACTTTGACATGCCAAATACAATGCCAGTAGCTGTCTATTACTCCAAGCCCAGAGTAAAGCACGGCCACTTTGGTCTGAGATTCTATTGACTTAAGTCCTTCCTTCAGAAGCCAAGTTGACGCTAGCATACCTCCAGTTTAACAGAGCAGCGGAAGAGACAGTGCAGACAAAGTAGAGACTATCAAAACAACATCCCTGGAAACTTACTATATAGGCCTGTACATTCAATACGTCTCAGGGGGTAAGTAGGTTGTCCATACACAACATGCCATTGCAATCCCAGTATCTACACTCTTAGGGAAAAAAGCTGATAAATAGTAGTACCTTGTAGGGTTCTTCGGATTGACCCCATAGGGGGAACCCTTTGCAGAGGGTTCTATCTTGAATCTTTTATATAGTGTTCGTTATAGAACTCCCTGTATATGGTTCTACCTAGAGCATGCTGGGAAATACTGTATGATATATGGTTCTATGAAGAACCCTTGCCTTCCAAAGTACCCTTCTTGCTTTCCAAAGAATCCTTATTGCCATCTAAAGAATTATCAAAGAACTCCTTCCTACAAAAACGGTTCTTAGAATGTTAAAGGTTCTAGGTAGAACCCTTTCCCTTACAAAGAACCCTTGTCTTCCAAAAAGGGATCTTCAGATCAAAACGGTTCTTAGTAGAACCCTATCCCTCCGCAAATAACCTTTTTAGAACCTTTTTTTCTAAGAGTGCAGTGTTTGTACGACAAGAGTCAATAAGACATGCGATGTTACACTTCTCTAGTGGGGTCCATTTAAAAAATAAAAAAAACAGCAGTATCCTATTATACAATACATCATTTTGTCAAATTCAGCAGATGCTTCAATATTTGAAACATGGTCTCCACTTCACGTGTATCAATTTAAACCTATGGTTCTGCAGCACTGTTCATGATAACATAGTCCATTTTAAACAGACAAACATTCTGTGTGGGGTAGAAACTTGAACCTTGGGGAAAAGAGTCCATTCCAATCACTGTACATGTTAAACACATGCCAAGTTGTATATAATCACTTCTGAACCACTTGTGTGTATAATTTTAAATATTTCATTGAATGGTTTGTGTACACAACAGGGACACAAAACCAATGATCAATGATCTATTTGCTTTACAAAGGTTAGTTTTACCTCATGCTATAGTACCCTTCACATTCAACAGTTGCCTACAGAACATGGAAGTACAGTGCCTTGCGAAAGTATTCGGCCCCCTTGAACTTTGCGACCTTTTGCCACATTTCAGGCTTCAAACATAAAGATATAAAACTGTATTTTTTTGAGAAGAATCAACAACAAGTGGGACACAATCATGAAGTGGAACGACATTTATTGGATATTTCAAACTTTTTTAACAAATCAAAAACTGAAAAATTGGGCGTGCAAAATTATTCAGCCCCCTTAAGTTAATACTTTGTAGCGCCACCTTTTGCTGCGATTACAGCTGTAAGTCGCTTGGGGTATGTCTCTATCAGTTTTGCACATCGAGAGACTGAAATTTTTTCCCATTCCTCCTTGCAAAACAGCTCGAGCTCAGTGAGGTTGGATGGAGAGCATTTGTGAACAGCAGTTTTCAGTTCTTTCCACAGATTCTCGATTGGATTCAGGTCTGGACTTTGACTTGGCCATTCTAACACCTGGATATGTTTATTTTTGAACCATTCCATTGTAGATTTTGCTTTATGTTTTGGATCATTGTCTTGTTGGAAGACAAATCTCCGTCCCAGTCTCAGGTCTTTTGCAGACTCCATCAGGTTTTCTTCCAGAATGGTCCTGTATTTGGCTCCATCCATCTTCCCATCAATTTGAACCATCTTCCCTGTCCCTGCTGAAGAAAAGCAGGCCCAAACCATGATGCTGCCACCACCATGTTTGACAGTGGGGATGGTGTGTTCAGCTGTGTTGCTTTTACGCCAAACATAACATTTTGCATTGTTGCCAAAAAGTTAAATTTTGGTTTCATCTGACCAGAGCACCTTCTTCCACATGTTTGGTGTGTCTCCCAGGTGGCTTGTGGCAAACTTTAAACAACACTTTTTATGGATATCTTTAAGAAATGGCTTTCTTCTTGCCACTCTTCCATAAAGGCCAGATTTGTGCAATATACGACTGATTGTTGTCCTATGGACAGTCTCCCACCTCAGCTGTAGATCTCTGCAGTTCATCCAGAGTGATCATGGGCCTCTTGGCTGCATCTCTGATCAGTCTTCTCCTTGTATGAGCTGAAAGTTTAGAGGGACGGCCAGGTCTTGGTAGATTTGCAGTGGTCTGATACTCCTTACATTTCAATATTATCGCTTGAACAGTGCTCCTTGGGATGTTTAAAGCTTGGGAAATCTTTTTGTATCCAAATCCGGCTTTAAACTTCTTCACAACAGTATCTCGGACCTGCCTGGTGTGTTCCTTGTTCTTCATGATGCTCTCTGCGCTTTTAACGGACCTCTGAGACTATCACAGTGCAGGTGCATTTATACGGAGACTTGATTACACACAGGTGGATTGTATTTATCATCATTAGTCATTTAGGTCAACATTGGATCATTCAGAGATCCTCACTGAACTTCTGGAGAGAGTTTGCTGCACTGAAAGTAAAGGGGCTGAATAATTTTGCACGCCCAATTTTTCAGTTTTTGATTTGTTAAAAAAGTTTGAAATATCCAATAAATGTCGTTCCACTTCATGATTGTGTCCCACTTGTTGTTGATTCTTCTCAAAAAAATACAGTTTTATATCTTTATGTTTGAAGCCTGAAATGTGGCAAAAGGTCGCAAAGTTCAAGGGGGCCGAATACTTTCGCAAGGCACTGTACACAATGACAGTGGTGCTACACAGTGATTTTGATACCTGTGGTATAATTCCAGTGACTTTGACAAAGGTTTTGAATAATGTTAATAATTGCAAATTCCTCCAACTAACAGGCATTTAGAATGCATCCCATATGTCAATATCGCTTCATATAATTTTGGCAACTAACAACAAACTAAAGTAAATAGGTAGGCTAACATTTAATTCGGTAAGGTCACAAAAATACAATTTTTTTTAACATGTTCAAGGTCAGCAGATCTCAATGTGTTTACTTGTATGCATCCACAATCATTGGATTGGCCTGTTGGGCAAAATATACCTTATAAAGTAACATCTCTCCAAAACACACGTAATCCTCATGTACTGTATCTTCGTTTCAGGGAGAACTGCATTCAGAGGGGATCAACGAATGTATCTTCTCCTGTTATTAGTATCGGTGCAGGTGAATCACAAAGGTCAAAAGTGAACGTATCCTGTGAGGAGCACACAACTAAAGGGAGTGCACACAGTGAAAATAATGCCGAACTTCCTGTTTGGTTAACGTCGTCATTGAATTCCACTGATAATGGCTACAGTACGAAGAAGGGTAAAAAGGCAGTTATGCTGAGGAGGGCAGTAGAGTATTGGCTCCCAGTGAAACCAGTGTGGCTGTCATACAACCAGTGTTCATTCCACTGGTGCCCCAAATAAATGGGACCCCAACACAGGGAGGGAAAACCAACCTACTGGAGTACTTGGGGTTGTTGTCATTGCACTTACGCCCGGAACCTGTAGAGAGCTTGACCGTTAAAAGCAAGAGGAAGAATCCATGTCCAGGGTTTGAGTGGGGACGAGTGTTTATGAATTATTGGTCTGTGTTTAAAAGGTGCAATGTCCATGTCACGCACTTGAGGATTCCTGACACGCTCAGCAACAGTAGGGCAGCAGAGCTACTGACCTCTTTGAGAGGAAAAACTGTTGCAGCAGGAAAACCAGAAACAAATTATAACAGTGGGGTTATTCCTTTACATCATTTTTAGATCAAAGTACAGTAGAATTTGAATATAATATATGTATATACAGTATATATACACATAAGGTTTCTCTGTTGGACGAAAATCCTACCGTCATCTGAGTGTTTTCAAGACACAGCTCCCAGACGTAATAAGAAACATGCTCGTGATTGGAAGATGGAGAGAGCCTTGGAAGATGGAGAGATCCGATTGGGCCTACCCGTGTGACGTGTCTACACAAGCATGTGAATCTCATTATACTCGTCCCGACCATCCTCGTCAAAGTTGGGGGAGTCCTCATTTTCCCCGTCGAGCTGTAAGAGCGAGAGATGTTGGGATGTCATCAGAATCTTCATTCATAGTGTCTTGATGCTTTGGCCAATATAGTGAAACAATAATAGAAGAATATGCATTTAGCAGACATTTTAATCAAAAGCGATTTACAGTCATGCGTGCATACATTTTACACGTGGCTGGTCCCAGGAATCTAACCCACAATTCTGTCATTGTCACACACACACACACACACACACACACACACACACACACACACACACACACACACACACACACACACACACACACACACACACACACACACACACACACACACACACACACACACACACACACACACACACACACACACAATTATCCTCTGTGTTTTGATCAAGTCCGTTCTCCAGGACCCCTGCCTCCTGTTTTCGTTAAGATCATGTGGTTTAGAGACTTGACTTCGAGGAGATAAACATTTTTAAAATGTATTGTTAACTGAATTAAAGTACTGTGTCGCACGCACATTTCACAAATAAACTGAAATCCTCTTGCGAACACGGGACATCAGTGTTACTATTTGTAACGTGTGACCCAATGTTGCCTGGACCAGATGATTGTGCCTGAATTCAGAGAATTCCAGGAATGTCCACCTACCGCCTGAAGCTCACGCTCCTCAAAGACCCGGGAGAGGATGAGGCGGCGGAGCGGCACGGTCATGATGAGGATGAAGGGGAAGGCGAGTGAGGCCACGGTCGACTTGACCACCCACAGTAGCACAATGCAGGCCAGCTGGATGATGGTGAACATGTTCATACGCCACGTCTTCACCTGTGGCCCACGCACACACAAACATGTAAATGGGGTTATACTGCTTATGCTTATGACAAGTCTTACAATGCATCATACCTGCAGACTTTAAGTACAGCCTTACCCATAATTGAAATAAATTGAATTCATATTTTATATTAATTTGTTTAGGAATAATGATCTGGGCAGGACAATTAACACATACTGTTCATAGAGATGAGACAGACAGACACTGAGTGTACAAAACATTAGGAACACATTCGTCGGGGCATGGACACTACAAGGTGTCTAAAGCATTCCACAGGGATGCTGGCCCATGTGGACTCCAAAGCTTCTCACAATTGTGTCAATTTGTCTGGATGTCCTTTGTGTGGCGGACCATACACACAGGAAACTGTTGATTGTGAAAAACCAAGCAGAGTTGTGGTTCTTGACACACTCAAACCAGGGCGCATGGCACCTACTACCATACTCCGTTCAAAGGGACAAATATTTTGTCTTGCCAATTCAACCTCTGAATGGCACACATGTACAATCCATGTCTCAATTGCCTCAAGGCTTAACAATCCTTCTTTAACCTGCCTCCTTCCCTTCATCTACACTGATTGAATTGATTTAACAAGTGACATCAATAAAGGATCATATCTTTCACCTGGATTTACCTGGTCAGTCTTTGTCATGAAAAGAGCAGGTGTTCCTAATGTTTTTTTGTACACTAGTAAATACATGTTATATCACTGTCATAATTCAACCCCATCCTGTCACCGAGTTAAGATTTGCTACCCTGCCTATGGAAATGATTATATAGCGGGGCAGCAGGTAGCCTAGTGGTTAGTGTTGGGCTAGTAACCAAAAGGTTGCTGGATCAAATCCCTGAGCTGGCAAGGTAAGAATCTGTCATTCTGCCCCTGAACAAGGCAGTTAACCCACTGTTCCCTGATAGGCTGTCATTGTAATTAAGAATTTGTTCTTAACTGGCTTGCCTCGTTTAATAAAGGTTAAAAAAAATAGAATTAGATGGATTGAGCTCCATCTAGTGGGTGGATCCCCTTCTGTCTTTCACTAACATTGACAGCCTACACCTGACTAGACACGGATCAAAAACATACCTATTGCAATACCGACATTAGATCAATGTCTATGGTCAACTTCATCCTTTTATCATTTGATTGCAAAGTAAGTCCACACACACAAGTCCGACATCATGCACAAATAAACTCACAAACATGCAAAACCAGGATACCAAAATAGATTGGGCACAAATCTATAACAAAAACAGAGGTCGAGTAGATTCTCCATCGTATTCTGCTATTGGGCTCACCTTGGTCACGTATATGTGGTCGGGGTGGTGCTTGGCGGGCGTGAACATGAGTGTGATGCGCTCGTAGAGCTGGATGCCGGTGATCGACGTGACGCCCATGTAGAGGAAGATCCCGAACAGCACGGCCAGTGGGATGTTACGGAGCACGTCCGTCATCACGATAGACATGCCTTAGGAAAACACAAGTCAAAGGTGAAAGGTCAAATGTGTGAGATCCAGGTCGCATGGGGATCTGTAGGTTGGTTGAATTCAGATCGACTGAGCCAGTTCAGCAGTAATCTCGGTTAACCCGGAACTCAAATCTGGTTATATTTAAGTAGTCTGTCCACGAGTGAATAGTTCTGGTGTAACACCATTCAAGAACGTCTGTTACAGTACCTTGCAAACGCATTCATTCATGGACATACATAAAATAGTCCAAATTGGTGAAGTGAAATGAAAAAAATTACTTGTTTCAAAAAATTATTTAAAAAAATCAGAAAAGTGGTATGTGCATTACTGTGTGTATTCACCCCCTTTGCTATGAAGCCCCTAAATAAGATCTGGTGCAACCAATTACCTCACATAATTAGTAAACCTGTGTGCAATCTAAGTGTCATATGATCTGTCACATGATCTCAATATATAACCTGTTCTGAAAGGCCCCAGTGTCTGCAACACCACTAAACAAGGGGCACCACCAAGCAAGCGGCACCATGAAGACCAAGGAGCTCTCCAAACAGTTGTGGAGAAGTAGAGATTAGGGTTGGGTTATAAACAAATATCTGAAAAAGACTTGCAGCTGTAATTGCTGCAAAAGGTGGTTCTACAAAGTATTGACTTCGGTGGGGGGGGGTGAATAGTTATGCGTGCTCAAGTTCTCTGTTTTTTGTGTTATTTCTTGTTTGTTTCACAATAAAACATATTTTGCATCTTCAAAGTGGTAGGCATGTTGTGTAAATCAAATGATACAAACCACCCAAAAATGCCAAGGGGGGTGAATACCACAGAGAACGCTATATACACAGATAAACTACACCACTGGTATTAGAACATAGTCCCTATCAACCATTGACTGTTTATTTTCCTATTTCTTAGTTTGCTGTCCATGTTACATTTCTGAGTGCAACAGTACAGTACACCTGACAAGATACTCTGGGATACACTAGTGACCATATCCCCCATGCATCCCGCAAAGGCGGAGGTGTTGCTAACATTTACGACAACAAATGTCAATTAAAAAAAAGAAAGAAATGACTGCATCTTCGCCTTTTGAGTTTCTAGTCATAACATCTATGCAGTCTACTCAATCACCTTTTATAGCTACTGTTTACAGGATTACTGGCCCATATACAGCGTTCCTCACTGAGTTCCCTGAAATCCTATCGGACCTTGTAGTCATTGCAGATAATATTCACATTTTTGGTGACTTTAATATGGAAAAGTCCACAACCCCACTACAAAATGCTTTTGGAGCCTTTATCGACTGTGTCTTGTCCAACATGTCTCCGGACCTACGCATTGCAAAAGTCATACCCTGGATCTATTTTTGTCCCATGGAATAAACATTGTGGCTCTAAACGTTTTTCCTCATAATCCTGGACTTTCGGACCAATATCTTATTATGTTTGCAATCGCAACAAATAATCTGATCAGACCCCAACCGAGGATTATCAAAAGCTGTGCTATAAGTTTTCGGACAGCCAAAAGATTCCTAGATGCCCTTCCAGACTCCCTCCACCTACCCAAAGACGTAGAGTAATCTGTTAACCACCTAACCTAAATGTAACCTTGCGTATTACCCTAGATGCAGTCACACCTTTTAAAAACAAAAAATATTTGTCACAAGAAATTAGCTCCCTGGTATAAAGAAAATACCCGAACCCTGAAGCAAGCTTCCTCGGACAGGGCCACAATGTCTCCTGATCCCTCCTGTCTCAGCCTCCAGTTTTTATGCTGCCATAGTTTATGTGTCGGGGGATAGGGTCAGTCTGGTGTATCTGGAGTATTTCTCCTGTCTTATCCGGTGTCCTGTGTGAATTTAAGTATGCTCTCTCGAATTCTCTCTCTCTCCCGATGCAACTTGGGTACACTGCAGCATCCACCGAGAGACTCTTGCTGCCAAGGGAATGCCTGACAGCTTGAAATACATTTTGGACACTACAGTGAAAATGGTTAACTTTGCTAAAGCAAGGCCTGTGAACTCTCGTGTATTTTCTGCGCAATGATATGGGCAGTGACCATGTAACGCTTTTGTGCTCGTTATTAAGAGGCAAAGTATTGAAACTGTTTTTTTTATTTATTAAGAGACAAGCTTAAAGTTTTCTTGACTGACCACAATTTTCACTTGTCTGACCGCTTGCATGATGACGTGTTTCTCACACGACTGGCCTATCTGGGTGATGTTTTTTCTCACCTTAATGATCTGAAGCTAGGATTACAGGAACTCTCCGCAACTATATTCAATGTGCGGGAAAAAATTGAGGCTATGATTAAAAAGTTGGAGCTCTTCTCTGTCTGCATTAACAAGGACCACACACAGGTCTTTCCATTGTTGTATGTTTTTTTGTGTGCAAATTAACCCAAGGTTATGGACAATGTCAAATGTGATATAGCGAAGCACCTGAGTGAGTTGTGTGCGCAATTACGCAGGTACTTTCCCATCTCGGATGATACAAACAACTGGATTCGTTATCTCTTTCATGTCCATGCTTTTCATTTATGAACATTTGAACATCTTGGCCATGTTCTGTTATAATCTCCACCCAGCACAGCCAGAAGAGGACTGGCCACCCCACATAGCCTGGTTCCTCTCTAGGTTTTTTCCTAGGTTTTTGGCCTTTCTAGGGAGTTTCTCCTAGCCACCGTGCTTCTACACCTGCATTGCTTGCTGTTTGGGGTTTTAGGCTGGGTTTCTGTACAGCACTTTGATATATCAGTTGATGTACGAAGGGCTATATAAATACATTTGATTTGATGTCCTGCCTCCAGTCCACTTACCGATATCTGAACAAGAGAGCCTCATCGAAATTACAACAAGTGGTTTTGTGAAAAATTGAATTGAATCAAAAGCCACTGCCAGATTTCTGGATTGGACTGCTCTCAGAGTATCCTGCCTTGGCAAATCACGCTGTTAAGACACAGATGCCATTTGCAACCACATACCTATGTATGACAGGATTCTCGGCCCTCACTAGCATGAAAACTAAATACAGGCGCAGACTGTGTGTGGAAAAAGTCTGAGACTCTCCAATACAACCCAAAATTGCAGAGTTATGCGTCTCATTAACAATTGTTTTAATGAACAAATAAGGTTTTATATGTAAGGTGTCTAAGTAAAGAGCAAAATGATTGATTATTATTATTTGTGGCCTGGTCCTATAAGTTTTCTTTGTCACTTCCCGCGAGCCAGGTTGTGACAAACTCACACTCATTCTTATATTTAATAAATGTATCTTATAGTGTGTGTGTGGCAGGCTTACAATGATGGCAAAAAAGAGCTGGAGGCTGGGCTTTCTCCTATAGAGCTACAGTGCATTGCGAAAGTATTCGGCCCCCTTGAACTTTGCGACCTTTTGCCACATTTCAGGCTTCAAACATAAAGATATAAAACTGTATTTTTTTGTGAAGAATCAACAACAAGTGGGACACAATCATGAAGTGGAACGACATTTATTGGATATTTCAAACTTTTTTAACAAATCAAAAACTGAAAAATTGGGCGTGCAAAATTATTCAGCCCCCTTAAAACCTGTTGAGGACATGGCAGATTTACGCCCCCTTTGGAGAAATTGGGTACCCCTAGTAAACTGAAAAAAAAATTGTCAAAAATTGCTAATATATGCATATAATAATTATTATTGGATAGAAAACACTCTAAAGCTTCTAAAACCGTTGGAATTATGTCTGTACGTATAGCAGAACTCACAGGGCATGCATTCTTCCAAACTAGTTTTGTGGTCATGAAAGTTGGAGCAACTTTGACGTCATCGCCCCCACCCTTCCCAACCACTTATGGATCTGGGGATACTTTCTATCTCTTCCACTAGATGTCCTCATTCTGTAGAGCGTTTAATCGTTCAAATCGCGCGAGAATTGGCCCTATGGGAGTGATTTGAGTAAGTGCCGCGAGAAAAAACCTGTGCGTTAGGGCGCGAATTGGTCACAGCCATTCCTTTGTTCCAGCACTCCTGGGAAGAGCAAACGATGCCCGATTGAATTGAAATTTGTTTTGTGTGTTAAAAACATCATAAAGCTTGCTTCTGCACTTAGTTTGACCTGTTTAGTCGACATATAATATGTAATTTTGAAGTTTTGATGCGCAACTTTTCCGGACCAGAGGACATTTTGGGTGCATTTCAGCTGATGTTATTAGCAGTAGCTAATACAAAGACGCAAGACTTGAAACCAAACGATGTATTGGGTAAGTATGAACCCTTCCAGAACATTCTGAACGAAGACCATCGAAGGTAAGGGAATATTTATGCTTAAATGTGTGTTTCTGTTGACTCCAACATTACGGAGAAATGTAGCTTGTATCTGAGCGCATATTGAATAGTGTGCGATTTCTGTAACGTTAAAAATAAATGTAACAAAGCGGTTGCATAAAGAAGCAGTGTATCTTTCTAACTATATGTAGAACATGTATATTTAGTCAAAGTTTATGATGTCTATTTACGTTATCTTGCCGCGCTACCTAGATTTCCTGCGGACATTTTTGAGTAATTTCTGAACATGAGCTCAATGTAAATGGACATTTCTGGATATAAATGGCATATTATTGAAAAAAAAAAAATGTACTGTGTAACATGTCCTATTACTGTCATCTGATGAAGATTTTCAAAAGGTTAGTGAATGATTTATTTTTTAATCCTGCTTTTATAATTTTATATTTTCTGGGACAAAATGGCTGCCTCTTGTCTTGGTTTCGGTGGTGGTCTAATATAAATATGTGGTGTGTTTTCACCGTAAAACATTTAAAAAATCTGACATGCTGGGTAGATGAACAAGGTGTTTATCTTTCATTTGAGCTATTGGCATCAACAGGTTTTAAGTTAATACTTTGTAGCGCCACCTTTTGCTGCGATTACAGCTGTAAGTCGCTTGGGGTATGTCTCTATCAGTTTTGTACATCGAGACTGACATTTTTTCCCATTCCTCCTTGCAAAACAGCTTGAGCTCAGTGAGGTTGGATGGAGAGCATTTGTGAACAGCAGTTTTCAGTTCTTTCCACAGATTCTCGATTGGATTCAGGTCTGGACTTTGACTTGGCCATTCTAACACCTGGATATGTTTATTTTTGAACCATTCCATTGTAGATTTTGCTTTATGTTTTGGATCATTGTCTTGTTGGAAGACAAATCTCCGTCCCAGTCTCAGGTCTTTAACAGACTCCATCAGGTTTTCTTCCAGAATGGTCCTGTATTTGGCTCCATCCATCTTCCTATCAATTTGAACCATCTTCCCTGTCCCTGCTGAAGAAAAGCAGGCCCAAACCATGATGCTGCCACCACCATGTTTGACAGTGGGGATGGTGTGTTAAACTGTGTTGCTTTTACGCCAAACATAACGTTTTGCATTGTTGCCAAAAAGTTCAATTTTGGTTTCATCTGACCAGAGCACCTTCTTCCACATGTTTGGTGTGTCTCCCAGGTGGCTTGTGGCAAACTTTAAACGACACTTTTTATGGATATCTTTAAGAAATGGCTTTCTTCTTGCCACTCTTCCATAAAGGCCAGATTTGTGCAATATACGACTGATTGTTGTCCTATGGACAGAGTCTCCCACCTCAGCTGTAGATCTCTGCAGTTCATCCAGAGTGATCATGGGCCTCTTGGCCGCATCTCTGATCAGTCTTCTCCTTGTATGAGCTGAAAGTTTAGAGGGACAACCAGGTCTTGGTAGATTTGCAGTGGTCTGATACTCCTTCCATTTCAATATTATAGCTTGCACAGTGCTCCTTGGGATGTTTAAAGCTTGGGAAATCTTTTTGTATCCAAATCCGGCTTTAAACTTCTTCACAACAGTATCTCGGACCTGCCTGGTGTGTTCGTTGTTCTTCATGATGCTCTCTGCGCTTTTAACGGACCTCTGAGACTATCACAGTGCAGATGCATTTATACGGAGACTTGATTACACACAGGTGGATTGTATTTATCATCATTAGTCATTTAGGTCAACATTGGATCATTCAGAGATCCTCACTGAACTTCTGGAGAGAGTTTGCTGCACTGAAAGTAAAGGGGCTGAATAATTTTGCACGCCCAATTTTTCAGTTTTTGATTTGTTAAAAAAGTTAAATATCCAATAAATGTCGTTCCACTTCATGATTGTGTCCCACTTGTTGTTGATTCTTCACAAGCAAATACAGTTTTATATCTTTATGTTTGAAGCCTGAAATGTGGCAAAAGGTCGCAAAGTTCAAGGGGGCCGAATACTTTCGCAATGCACTGTACATGTTAATTGAATGGTCTGCCTATCCATGTGAGAGACACAGACTCGGTCTTGACCATTATGTCTTTACTGAAGACTCATCTCTTCAATAGGTCCTATGATTGAGTTTAGTCTGGCCAAGGGGTGCAACCAATGGACTGGAGTGACGAACCGCCCTTGCTGTCTCTGCCTGGCAGGCTAACCCTTTCTTCACTGGGATTCTCTCCCTCTGACCCTATTATGGGGGCTATGTGACTGGCTTACTAGTGGTTTTCCATGGCATCCCTAGGAGGAGTGCGTCATGTCGTGCCACGCTTTTTTCTATACTCGACTTGAGTGGGTTGAGTCACTGACGTGATCATCCTGTCTGGTTTTGCAACCCTTCAGGCTTGTGCGGTGGAGAAGATCTTAGTGGGCTATACTCAGCCTTATCTCAGGGTAGTAAGTTGGTGGTCTATTGATATCCCTCTAGTGGTGTGGGACTGTGCTTTGGCTAAGTGGGTAGGGTTATATCCTGCCTGGTTGGCCCTGTCTGGGGGTATCGTCGGACAGGGCCACAGTTTCCCCCGACCCCCCATGTCTCAGCCTTCAGTATCTATGCTGTAATAGTCTATGTGCTGGGAGGCAAGGGTGAGTCTGATCTATCTCATGAATTTTTCCTGTCTCATCTGGTGTCCTGTGTGAACTTAAGTATGCTATCTCTAATTCTCCCATTTCTCTATCTGTCTCTGTCAGAGGACCTGAGCCCTATGACCATGCCTCAGGACAACCTGGCGTGATGGCTCCTGGCTGTCCCCAGTCCACCTGGTTGTGCTGCTGATCCAGTTTTTGCTGTTTTGCCTGTGGCTATGGAACATTAACCTGTTCACCAGATGTGCTATCTTGTCCCAGACCTGCTATTTTCGACCCTCTCTCTCTCTTTCTCTCCTTCTACCGCACCTGCTGTCTCGACCTCTGGTTGCTTGGCTATGAAAAGCCAACTGACATTTAGTTCTGAGGTGCTGACCTGTTGCAATCTCTACAACCACTGTGATTATTATTTGACCCTATTGGTCATTTATGAACGTTTGAACATCTTGAAAAACGATCTGGCCTTAATGGCCATGTACTCTTATAATCTCCACCCGGCACAGCCAGAAGAGGACTAGCCACCCCTCAGAGCCTGGTTCCCTTCTAAGGTTTCTTCCTAGGTTCCTGCCTTCATAGGGAGTTTTTCATAGCCATGGTGCCTCTACATTTGCATTGCTTACTGTTTGAGGTTTTAAGCTGGGTTTCTGTATAAGCACTTTGTGACATCTGCTGATGTAAAAAGGGCTTTATAAGTACATTTGAATTGATTTTGATCAATGACATCTTCCTTCACATCACACCAGGGCCTACATCCAATCCTTTCCAGAAAAACAGCATCCTCCTCACCCACGAGCACGGCAACTACCAGGCCCGTCACCCGCTGCTCCTTCACCTCCTGGATCATAGGCTTCTCGCCAGGCGCTGTGGCCTTGCTCATGACAGTAAGGGCGTTGACATGCGTGACAGAGCGCACAGTGGCGGCTGTGAGCCAGGGCAGGCCTAACAGAGGGCACATGGCGCCCAGCGTGACAATGAGCAGCAGGTCCAGGTGGAAGCCCGATCCCTTGACCAGGCGACGCTCCTTCTTGCTGACGATTAGTCTAGGATGGGAGGATGGAGGAAGAGTAAGAGAGTAAGGAATGGGTAAGGAAGGTGTAAATCACACACACCTGTACACATACATTCACACATGCATCCACATGCATGTTTACACATACATGCATAAACACATATGTGCAAAATCACATGTATGTTCACACACACACACACACAAGTAAACACCCAGCACACGTATGCAGCCCAGGTCACCACATGTAGAAACAAGCACTATTTTCATGTTCTTATTTGTTTAGTATTGTGCCTGTGATATAAAGTCAGTAATCTTCACTCTACTCCAATGTGATTGGTAAATGCCAGAGAAGGAACAGATGTCAGTTGGTTAATCATTATGGCCTGCAGCCAATTGATAGTTGACATTGTTGAACTTGCAGTACCTCCAACTCTGTTTATAGATTTGCTTCACAACATCATCCTACCAAAAACTGGTTTCTCGATAGCAACCCCTACACTGATATCACCATGGTTACCCAACTAGCACGTATGAGACAACATATATCCTCATCGCCCAGACGGCATCCCTAGCCGTGTCCTCAGAGCATGCGCAGACCAGCTGGCTGGTGTGTTTACGGACGTATTCAATCTCACCCTATCCCAGTCTGCTGTCCCCACATGCTTCGAGATGGCCACCATTGGTCCTGTACCAAAGAAGGGAAAGGTAACTGAACTAAATTACTATCGCCCCGTAGCACCAACTTCTGTCATCATGAAGTGCTTTGAGAGGCTGGTCAAGGATCATAACACCTCCACCTTGCTTACCACCCCAATAGGTCCACAGACGCAACACTGCCATAACACTGCACACTGCCCTATCCCATATGGACAAGAGGAATACCTATGTAAGAATGCTGTTCATTTACTATAGCTCAGCATTCAACACCATAGTACCCTCCAAGCTCATCCTTAAGCTAGAGGCCCTGGGTCTCAACCCCGCCCTGTGAAATTAGGTCCTGGACTTCCTGACGGGCCACTCCCAGGTGGTGAAAGTAGGAAACAACATCTCCACTTCGCTGATCCTCAACACTGGGGCCCCACAAGGGTGCGTGCTCAGCCCCCTCCTTTACTCCTAGTTCACTCATGACTGCGTGGCCATGCACGCCTCCAACTCAATCATCAAGTTTGCAGATGACACACCAGTAGTAGGTTTGATTACCAACAATGACGAGACAGCCTACAAGGAGGAGGTTAGGGCACTAGGAGTGTGGTGTTATCAAAACAACCTCTCACTCAACGTCAACAAAACAAAGGAGATGATCATGGACTTCAGGAAAAAGCAGAGGGAGCACCCCCCCCCCTATCCACATCGACGGGACAGCAGTGGAGAAGGTGGAAGGTTTTAAGTTCTTCGGCGTACACATCATTGACAAACTGAAATGGTCCACCCACACAGACAGTGTGGTGAAGGTACAACAGCGCCTTTTCAACCTCAGGAGGCTGAAGAAATTTGTCTTGGCACCTAAAACCCTCACAAACCTTTACAGATGCACATTTGAGAGCATCTTGTCGGGCTGCATCACCGCCTGGTACGGCAACTGCACCGCCCACAACCGCAAGGCTCTCCAGAGGGTGGTGCGGTCTGCACAACGCATCCACCAGGGGTAAACTACCTGCCCTCCAGGACACCTACAGCACCTGATGTTACAGGAAGGCCAAAAAGATCATCAAGGATAACAAGCACCCGAGCCACTGCCTGTTCACCCCGTTACCATCCAGAAGGTGAGGTCAGTACAGGTGCATCAAAGCTGGGACCGAGAGACTGAAAAACAGCCATCACTAACACAGAGAGGCTGCTGCCTACATACAGACTTGAAATCATTGGCCACTTTAATAAATGGATCACTTGTCACTTTAATAATGTTTAAATATCTTGCATTACTCATCTTATATACTGTATTTTATATCATCTATTGCATCGTACATATGCCACTCTGTCTTTGCTCATCCATTTATATATATTCTTCTTCCTTTACTTAGATTAGTGTGATTAGGTAGTTGAAGTGGAACTGTTAGATTACATGTTAGTTATTGCTGCACTATTGGAACTAGAAGCACAAGCATTTCACTACACTCGCAATAACATCTGCTAATCATGTGTACGTGACCAATAAAATGTTATTTTATTTTATCTAGTCTAACAAATGTGACTGGCATAACCATGGTAATTGACTCCCTCTTCACTTCTAAAGTGACACGTTACCATAGCAACATGCAGCACTTACGAGGTGATCTGTGTCTCCATGAAGATGAGGATGAAGACAAGGAGGGCGGGCACCACCGAAGCCCCCATCATCCACAAGGGAAAGGGCTTCTTGTCACCGAATGGACTGATTAACCAGCCCCGCTTGTCAGGAGACGTGACCGAGAAACCAGATGGTACATTCAGCTTCTGTAAAGTCACAGGCAACAGAAACAAGATCAGTCAGGGCAAAATTATAACGAGCAAGAACAGGACAGTTTGTTGTGAGTGACTTTGTTTTAAATGTTCAATGTGTATCAGGGATGTAGTTATCAGGGATGTAGTGGAGCCTTTAGATATGTGACTTGTTTCAGGAAACTAGGCGTTTGTCGCGCGTCACTACTTCACAGGTGAGCCATTTGAACGTAAACTTTTTGGGGAGCAGAAATGCCTTCTGGAACATGCAAACTTTCATGTGCCTTAATAACAAACTTGTAAGCCATCTGTAAATTATGAGCCTAGATGGTTTAGCCAGGGAAAAAGTCAGCAACCTTCCCGCTGGCCATGATTGGCTGAGATAATGAGTGGGCTGGACATCATGAGAATTGATTTCGGATTGGTCTACCAAGTAGCACGCTTCTGTCTATAACACGAGCTGGTCAGTATGTGTAGGTAATCCTTTCTAACCCTGCTTTTTTGAAAGATATCACGTAGTAGAACTGCATAAGTGTTGCTCTCCACTTTCTGTCTGTAGGATCAAGTTTTGAAATCAGTGGAATTAGTGGAATCAGTGGAACTATGACAGCTAAGGAGACAGAGAAAATTCTGACGTTTGATTGCATATATGCAGACGGAGTCGAAAAGAGAACACACTGGTGTATAAAAAACCTGCCTACGGATTACATCTTCAAACTAAGGGCAACCATGGCATTCGTGACAGAGATGGTGAAGCGTCCATCCATGTATATGGTAAGATAGTCTAGGTAGCTACATTTTCAGATAATTTAGATTTTCAGATTTTCTCATTTTGTCAGAAAGTCATTTTCATTTCAAGTTAAAGTCTATGTTAGCCAGCCAGCTAACGTTACATGTTTAATCTGTGTATATTATTCATATCTAAGAGCCATTTGCATTGCTAGTTATAGCCTAATGTTAGCTAGATAACATTGATCCTGGTTGATTAGCTACCTGCAGATTCATGCAGGGTAGTAACGTTATGAGATGGGATTATGGTTCATTGTTTAGCTAGCAGGCTAAATGTCTAAACAAAATACTCCAGTATGCAAGTAAACATTTAAATAGAATGTTCATGATGTCACTGTGACAACTGTCGATAGACATAGCTGGTAAATTCGCTCTGGCTATCTACTCCGATTTCAGAGTACTCTCGTCTGAGTGTGCTAGAGTGCAGAATAACAGACAAATTTACGAACGCTCAACACACGATGAATATGGCCGGTGTCAGTAAACGTTGGCAAATTAAATTGTTACCAGCAGCACAGTTGCAGTCACCAATGCTCTGGATAACATAAAAACAACCTAACCATCTCTGCTAGGGCGAGTAAAATGGTCAGAGTGAGCTGTTTACTCATTTGTGTCTGGAAGTAGCTAGCAAGCTAGCCAACATAAGCCAGTCAGCTTGGGTGCTTGACTGCTGTTGTTAGGGCAGAACGCTCTAATCAACCCTGCACCTCGGCCAGAGTGTCCAAAGTGCGCTCTAAATGCTCCAAGAGCAAAACGCTCTGAATTTACAAATAGACCATCTGACAGCACTATGAATTTACGAACGCCCAGAGCACACTCTGCACTCCAGATTAAATTTACGAACAGACCCGGAGTATAAACCAGCCTTCAGTCTTGAAATCTTTGGTTGTTTAGTACATGGCCTCACATAGATGGGTTGGGCTAAAGCTTAAAAGGGTGTGAATGATGCCGAATGGGTGTAGACAAAGAAGAGCTCTCCAGTATGTGTACCAAAACATTCAAGGGCCATTTTATCAACTTTCAAAGCAGAATTACTTTTCCATTGTTCCTCAAATGCAGTGTATGCTATACCATTTTCTAGTCTCTACTTTTATCCAATGTAAAAAACACAATTTCAAATTTTGCAACATAAGACCGAATCAGGCCGGTCAGTCACATATACGGATGTAGGTGTTGGCAATGGCAGTTATGGTTACCTGGGTGTACGTGTCGGGGATGGAGTAACTCAACAGTACAGAGAAGAGGATGGAGATGGGGATGCCAAAGTCTCCGATGACTCTTCTGGCCTGGGGGGATCACATGATAAAACAGAACACTCTCCAGATCATAGGGTCACTAGTATAGATTATACTGTATACGGTAGGTGTAAAATAGGAAGCCTATATTCATACTGCATTTTGTGATAACATTGTTATTGTTATTAGTAAGGGAGAAACACTTGGACCAAAACCTATACGTTGGATTGAAATGAGCCCAGAGAAAACAAATGAGGGGTTTCTGAGAAAATGGCTGCCATAGGTTACCTTCCCGCCCAGGAAGCGACTATTGCGCAATTTCCTGAGGAAGAAGGCCACAAAGAAGGTGCCAAGCATAAGGACGAGAGACAGCAAGGCTGTGTTGGGTTGGTTTAGGACCGGGCCCCCGGGGTCTGTGGGGTTGATGAAGTCCATACCGGGCAGGCTGAGAGCAGGCGGGTAGCTTCTCATCAAAGGATGCTCCTGGAATACCTGGAAGATGGAAAAAGGCTAAATACCACATCTGATGTATCAAACTGTCCTCATGTAAAACATTACCCATTAGTTTTACCTTGATGAGCTTCGAGAAGGTCTCATAGATGAAGATGAGCGAGATGAGGAAGGCGAAGATCTCCTGGGTGAAGGGTGAGATGTATTTGACCAAGAAGCTGCCCTCGGCCGCTACTATCAACAGCACTATGAAGACGAGCCAGAAGCCAATCCACACCCTGCCAGTCAAGTACTCAAAGCCCTGGGCCTGGCAGAACTGAGGGTGGAAGAGGGAGGGAGAGACGGAGAGATAGGGAGGAAGGGAGGGAGGAAGGGAGAAAGAGAGGCAGAAAGGGAGTGAGAATGGAAGAGTGAAATAGATATTTAATAGGCTCCGAACCGGGGCAAATGGGGTTTCAAATGGGCTGTGCAACATGAAGTAGCCTATTAGATACACATATCTAACGCTCTTAAGACCTCTTTTTAAAATGCTTTTAATTATCATGATTTTTGGATGATTCCTGTCCACCATCGCCCTGCTGTAAATGTGTTTATTTTCAGGCACCTTGTAGAAGGCCTCCTCAAACACCAGCAGTGGTCCTGAGAATCCGATGATGAGCAGGGGCTGTCCGGCCAACAGCGAGAACAGCACCCCCAGGGTCGCCGTGGAGATGATAAGCTCAGAGACTCCCATCATGCCCTCTGTTTTCTCTCCTGTTTAATTGGAAAGGTGGAAGGATATTGACTGAGCTGTAGTTTTTAAACTTCCTTTATGTATCTTCTCATTCAGTAACAGCTACTTTTGAGTTAATGAGAACACTATTGAATATTGTACAATATTAGTGAACTAATCAGTATCTAAAACCTACAGTGACATGTAGAGGTACAAGTAAATTGTGAAAAACTGCTAGCTATGTTGTCGCAAACGTTTTTGGCAATGGGGTGTTATATTAAGCTAGCTGGTTATTTAGTTAGCTAGCACTTTATGGAGTACACATCCTCTTAGGACAGCTAGCAAACATTTCATTCATCTGAAACGTCGGTGAATCACATTCTTGAGGTAGAAGGAAAACAAATATGTGCCGGCAAAGCTCTCTTACCCAACAGTCCTCCGAAGGTGATAGTGGGCGAGAGGGCTGCGAAGTAGATGAAGATGATGGCGGCAATGCACTGTGAGTCCAAGGCGTCCTTGATGTCACTGGCGTAGCGTGGGTAGCGTCGCCTGATGTCATGGATGAGGCCCCCGAATGGGATGCCTGACCGCTTCATGGGGTCCACCTCTTGGTCCTCCTCTTCCTGCTCGTCCTGGCTCACCTCTGCAGTGCAGTGAAACAGACAGACATCCAGTAAGCCTGTGTTTTTCAATCTACTCCTGGGGAACTCCAAAGGGCTGCAAACAAAATAAAGAAATAAATACAATTATGATCACCTTTGGTCTCCTGGTCTGTCCCGGGGGTGGCATGGGTCATGCCCTTCTTAATGTTCTCTCTCTCCTTCCTCTTGCGCAGCATCTGCTTCTGGAAGGAGGCTACCGTCTTTAGCAGGTCCTTGCCCTCCACGTCCGACGGGGGGATAACGATGCTGCAGTCCAGGAACTCATTGATGCCGTTCAGCAGGTCCTGCCGGTCATCCGCGAAGTAAGCCACCTCGTGGAAGTTCTGGGGATGTTTTGAAGAGATGAGTAATGGTCTATAAGATCTCACTGATCCAGACTATACCTCTATTTTTTTCCCAAGACTTTTAATCTGTCTGGGAAACCAGACCTAAATGTTTGTACTATTTGTACCATTTACAGCTGAGAGGAATTATGGGAAAAGTTGTGTGCCATGTTTTTTTTCAGGTCAGCTACCTTGTCAGACATCAGGGTGGAGAAGGAGCGTCCGATCTCGTGATAGTCCATGTTGGACTGAGCGGGGCCGAGCAGGGCAAAGAGGAAACGGACTGGCACCGGCACCTCCAGGACCGACTCCAGCAGCACCGCCTCACTCAGCCTGATGAAGGCCATGGCCGGCTGCTCCAAGAACTCCACACACCCTGAGGAATGACACGCAGTTAAGGATCTTTGGAAACAATGCTAATGCTAATAGGTAAGGGGTAATTGGTGAGGGCTAAGGGAGGCAAGCTAGGCTAATATTTCAGCCAATGGGTGTTTCCAGGGCAAGCCATTTTGCCTGAGAAATTGCACCACACATCTGCTACTACTGTCAGTGGAGAGATGAGTTGTGCCAATTAGAAATTAAATCAATGCTAACAATTGGTACACACCGCCCTAAGGCTGACATGTGAACGGACAGAGCCAATACTTACACAGGCAAATATAGCCGTGAAAATAAATGTACAGTACATCCAAATGCATTTCACACACACATACAGTACCCGGAAAACGTTTGGACACACCTATTCATTCAAGGGTTTTTCAAATTTTTACAACTATTTTCTACATTGTAGAATAGTAGTGAAGACCTCAAAAGTAACCAAAAAAAGTGTTAAACAAATCAAAATATGTTATATTTGAGATTCTTCAAAGTAGCCACCCTTTGCCTTGATGACAGCTTTGCACACTTTTGGCATTCTCTCAACCAGCTTCACATGGAATGCTTTTCCAACAGTCTTGAAGGAGTTCCCACATATGCTGAGCACTTGTTGACTGCTTTTCCTCCCACTAAGAGCAAACCAGATGGCGTATCTCTGCAGAATGCTTTAGTAGCCATGCTGGTTAAGTGTGCCTTGAATTCTAAATAAATCACTGACACTGTCAACAGCAAAGCACCCCCACACCATCACACCTCCTCCTCCATGCTTCACAGTGGAAACCACACATGCGGAGATGTCCGTTCACCTACTCTGCATTTTTGGTTGGAACCAAAAAACTCACATTTGGACATCTGACCAAAGGACAGACTTCCACCGATCCAATATCCATTGCTCATGTTTCTTGGCCCAAGCAAGTCTCTTCTTATTATTAGTGTCCTTTAGTAGTGGTTTCTTTGCAGCAATTTTACCATGAAGGCCTGATTCACGCAGTCTCCTCTGAACAGTTGATGTTGAGATGTGTCTGTTACTTGAACTCTGTGAAACATTTATTTGGGCAGCAATCTGAGGTGCAGTTGACTCTAATGAATTTTTCCTCTGCAGCATAGGTAACTCTGGGTCTTCCTTTTCTGCGGCGGTCCTCATGAGAGCCAGTTTCATCATAGCGCTTGATGGATTTTGCGACTGCACTTGAAGAAACTTTTAAAGTTCTTGACATTTTCCGGATTGACTGACCTTCATGTATAAAATATATTTTGCTTAGATTATAATTTTTTTTTAGTTACTACATGATTCTATATCTGTTCTTTAATTGTTTTGCTGTCTTCACTATTATTCCACAATATATAAAATAGTAAAAAGTAATGAAAAACACTCATGTCCAAACCTTTGACTGGTACTGTATATTACTCCTTGGGCTTACCCACTAAGACCACGGTTGCTTCGGCGTCCTTGGGAATCTTGGCTAAGAGTTTTGTGTGTTTGGTAACCTGATGGTCGTGAGCCGTCGGCAGGGGGGGGTGATGTGATTTCTGAAGTCACAAACCAGAAAAATGTTAACAGGTGAAGCGTAAACATAAGGATGTATTTCATGCTAAGCCTGTGTAAGGCCTGTGCTAAACAAAAGCTTTGCCAGACGGTCACAGAACATCCACAGGCTCACTCCTTGGCATTAGTTAATCCAAACCCTACATTTGTAAATTTTACAGACTGTTATGAACTTCGAACAGTCGTACAGTGTCTATCTAGCATTCATCTGCAGACACAAATCAACACAACGTCAGTGACAAAAGTACGAAATGGTAAAATCACTTTCAAATATTTTAATATGACTGGAGTTTTAGATTTTTATGAGCTGTTTTAAATTTGCCAAAGTTTCAAGCCACGGGGAACATTAAAGTTTCACAGTTAATGCATCAAGAAGTTTTAACAAGGAGCACCTGTAAGCTGACTAAGAACATCATTCATCTCATGTGGGTGGAGTGGCTAATGGAAGTATTTTTTTGTCTCCGATTCCAAGCAATATCTGGGGTTTTCTGTTTCCCACTGTGGCTGCATTACTGAACTCGACGCATATCTCAGATTTGTTTTTACACTCTAATATACACTGAGCGTGCACAACATTAGGAACACCTTCCTAATTTTGAGTTGCACCCCTTTTGCCCTCAGAACAGACTCAATTTATCAGAGCATGGACTCTATAGGGTGTCCAAAGCACTCCACAGGGATGCTGGCCTATGTTGACTCCACAGTTGTGGCAAGTTGGCTGGATTTCCTTTGGGTGTTGGACCATGTTTTATACACAATGGAAACTGCTGAGTGTGAAAAACCACACATACACAATCCGTGTCTCAAGCATTAAAAATCCTTCTTTAACCTGTCTCCTCCCCTTCATCTACACGGATTGAAGTGGATTTAACAAATTATATGAAAAAGGGATTATAGATTTCACCTGGATTCACCTGGTCAGTCTATGTCATGGAAATAGCAGGTGTTCCTAATGTTTCGTACACTCAGTGTGTGTGATATACAGTACTATACAATGGAGAGAAAAAATTGAATATGACATACAGTAATGTATTTCCATTTCAAGGTGGAATTTGAGCAATATCTCTGTGCCTCAGAACGTGAAATCATCTACTCAGACCATTCTTCGTTTGTTTTCAAAGGAATTGGACAAGGCCATTGAGCCAAGAAAAGGTGTATTATGTCCATCTGAATAAATATTCAGGCTTGTAACTGAGACACAAAGACGCAGACACAAATATCCAAAAGGCTAACAGTATCGGACCAATAGCTTTAAAGGCCCAGCGCACTCAAAACGTGTGATTTTCCTCTGTTTTATATATACTGTACTTCCACACTATGAGGTTGTAATAATAATGTGAAATTTTGAAAGTTATGATAATATCCTTTTAGTGTAAGAGCTGAAACGACCACCTGGAATTTCAGCCTGTTTTGGTGGGATGGAGTTTTAGCCCGCCTGGTAACATCACCAGGCAGTAAATTAGTTAATAGACTAATAAGAGAATTCCAAACCTCTCTGCAAATAACAGCTGGTTGTTTTCCATTTTCCACTCCCCACTCATACCACTCCCAGACAGTCCTAGAGAAATGTTGCTTGAACAATGGCTTTTTGAAAATTGTAATTTAAAAAAAATCACAGTAAGATACTTAATTTTTTACCCAGAAATCATTTGATATTGAGATTAAAAAAACGGTTGTATTGGGCCTTTAAACATACATCTCCAGTCCAGCCTATAGATGTGCACAAGACTAAACAAAAAAAGCAACACTTTGCCCACGCCCCTCATAAATAAGCTCACAAACACCTCTTTGTCATGGTCTGGTGCTTTGTTGTCATGGTGGTGGTGGTGGACCGCTGCATGGTCTTCGGCCACAAGGGGCAACGCAGTGTTGGGAACGTGGTTGTGATTGCGGTGGAAGCTGCCTTGAAGGCTGTTACTAGAGTGGTTGCGATGGAAGAGGCCCTCCTTTTCGTCGTTGGGGTGGCTGGAAGCAGGAGACACAGGTGGTTGTATTACAGTCGGGAGTTGCCATGCAATAAGACTGGAACTTCATGAAGGTTGTTATACAATATAAAGTGATTATTATGCACTGCGATGTTAAAATGTATTGCGTCCATTCAAGAAGTGGATGATAGTTAATGGAGTCAGTATAAAAAGAAACAAATCCTCCATATCCTCTACATACCGTCCAACGACTCTTATTAAGGATATGTTATGAAGACTCTTATTAAGGACATGTTATGAAGACTCTTATTAATGATATGTTATAAAGACTCTTATTAAGGATATGTTATGAAGGCTCTTATTAAGGATATATTATGAAGACTCTTATTAAGGATATGTTATAAAGACTCTTATTAAGGATATGTTATAAAGACTCTTATTAAGGATATGTTATAAAGACTCGTATTAAGGATATGTTATAAAGACTCGTATTAAGGATATGTTATAAAGACTCGTATTAAGGATATGTTATAAAGACTTGTATTAAGGATATGTTATAAAGACTCGTATTAAGGATATGTTATAAAGACGTATCAAGGATATGTTATAAAGACTCAAGGATATGTTATAAAGACTCAAGGATATGCTATAAAGACTCAAGGATATGTTATAAAGACTCAAGGATATGTTATAAAGACTCTTTAAAAAATTGACTCAACCTATTCAAGTGGGTGACGCACTGGTGGTTTTCTATGTATTCCTTGGAACACACTGGATTGTATTAGGTGTGCTCCTCTAAAACAAGACAGCAATGTGTGTGTGTGTGCTTGCGTGTGTGTGACCAGGCCCCTCACAGCACACAGACAGTTTGATCACACTCACACTCCGGTCCAGAGGTGACATCACCTCCATCATTAGGTCCGTTTGGTCTTGTTACCCGTCTCCCGAGTTGGACACAATAGTTCAACAAAACAAAAGAACAAGGTGTGCCACCACACCGAATTGTGCTCAAGCAGCACCCAGAGAATCTTTAAACCGGAATGAGTAAGCGATGAGCTAAATTCTACAGCCACCTTGATGCATTTCTTTCCACATCATAAATTCCTATCTTGGACTGGCTCAGCCAATTCGAAGGCTTTTCCCATGGAAAGCAGCTGGTGACATGGTGGAAAATGTTGCTGAAAGGTTGCAACTGACGGGGTGTGTGCAACGAGGCCTGGTGGCGGAGTGTTGATGACCGTCTGTTGTGTGTGTGTGTGTGAGAGAGAGTGAGAGAGAGAGAGAGAGAGAGAGAGAGAGAGAGAGAGAGAGAGAGAGAGAGAGAGATAGTTTAATATAATCAACCAAATGTGTTTGTCTGTGTGTAAGTGTATGTGTGTGTGTGTGTGTGTGTGTGTGTGTGTGTGTGTGTGTGTGTGTGTGTGTGTGTGTGTGTGTGTGTGTGTGTGTGTGTGTGTGTGTGTGTGTGTGTGTGTGTGTGTGTGTGTGTGTGTGTGTGTGTGTGTGTGTGTGTGTGCGTGCGTGCGTGCGTGTGTGTGTGTGTGTTTGTGTGGTGCACTTATAGTGAATCTGTCTAAATGGTTGACAATGGTTCAATCTGGCCCAGAGTTTGCTCTATGGTTGGTGACAGACTGCCAGGTGACTTGTCACTGACCCCTGGTGTAACATGGCTTACAGGGAGGTTGGCACTTGGCACCATAAGAGACAGACTAGGCAGGTTCCAGTTCTGGTATGAAGCCACAACCCATGTTTTGACAACAATGCCTGGGATAAATATAACTGCAAGTACATTTGTCCTCAAGCTTCACTTTTTTCTTGTTTTCCATAAGAGACAATAGTGACACTATTTTGATATTGTACTGTGTAGATGGTGTGTAGATGGTGACCTGTACCAATTTAAACATCAAACAGCATAATAGCAACAGGTATAAAAGAACACACTAATATAACACAGCAATCGATCAACTTCAGACAACACAATAGGCCTAGTAGCCATTACTTCATCCCATCATCCAAAGGGCATACATACCATTTAGATAAAAATGGATGATTGCTTGAAGCAAACCCAGGAACACACCACAACATTAGTAAGAAAACCATGGCTGCTGAGTCTCTGCAAACCATTAATGTTCCACCACAGAGTACCTCAAGACACCATGCAAGGTGAATACTGTTATAGCCAAACATGGTACCATTCTGTCCTCTTCTTTACTGGAGGGCTTGTGTCGGGATCTGGGACCAAGCTGGGCCTAGGGACCAAACTGGGCCTAGGGACCAAACTGGGCCTAGGAAAACTGAATCTGAGTACAGAGACAGATAGAAGAGAGGGTTCACACACATTTGAAAAATGCTTGCTTGTGTGTGTGTTTATGCATGCGTATGTTGGAATGAGGCCACATAGGCCTGTGTCCCAACTTAAGGCGACTTCCTGGGTTGTATTCAACTATTGCAAGCTACCACATTGAAGGCAACAAAACACATAGGAAAAGTCCTCCTCTATCCTTCAGTCATGTACTCATACTGCTCATCCCTCAGCCTTAAATTCAAATTGACTGCTGACACTCATCAAGTCTTTTCTCCCTATATATGGGGTGGCAGGGTAGCCTAGTGGTTAGAGTGGTGGACTAGCAAGTTCAAACCCCCGAGCTGCAAGGTTGCAAGTTCTCTCTATACCATTTGTATTTCATATACTGTATCTTTGACTATTGGATGTTCTTATAGGCACTTTAGTCTTGCCAGTGTACCAGTTTGATCCTGCAAGTTCAAACCCCCGAGCTGACAAGGTACAAATCTGTCGTTCTGCCCCTGAACATGCAGTTAACCCACTGTTCCTAGGCCGTCATTGAAAATAAGAATTTGTTCTTAACTCACTTGCCTAGTAAAATAAAAATAAATAAGTACAATTTAAGGCTTGTTGAACTCTATCATGTGCCTCAAATACTAACCACTGTAGGTAGATAAACCAACATAAGGGCTTACCAAGAAAAACTTCAAAAGGACTAATTGGAGACTGGATAGATAAAGCAATGGAGGCTGGAGGGGGAAGTGGGTGAATGGGGCGGTTGCCGTTTGGCAAGGGTGGTGGTTGTCGATGTGTTCCTGGTTTGAGCCCAGGTAGGGGCGAGGAAAGGGATGGAAGCTATACTGTTACACTGGCAATACTAAAGTGCCTATAAGAACATCCAATAGTCAAAGGTACAGTATATGAAATACAAATGGTATAGAGAGAAATAGTCCTATAATTCCTATAATAACTACAGCCTAAAACTTCTTACCTGGGAATATTGAAGACTCATGTTAAAAGGAACCACCAGCTTTCATATGTTCTCATGTTCTGAGCAAGAAACTAAAACGTTAGCTTTCTTACATGGCACATATTGCACTTTTACCTTCTTCTCCAACATTTTGTTTTTGCATTATTTAAACCATATTGAACATGTTTCATTATTTATTTGAGGCTAAATTGATTTTATTGATGTATTATATTAAGTTAAAATAAGTGTTCATTCAGTATTGTTGTAATTGTCATTATTACAAATATATTTTTTTTCTTCAATAGGCCTATTAATCGGTATGGGCTTTTTTTTTTTGGTCCTCCAATAATCGGTACCGGTATCGGCGTTGAAAAATCATATCGGTCGACCTCTAGTACAGTGCATTATATATAAAAATATATATATATATTTAATCAATTTTAGAATAAGGTTGTAACATTGGAAAAAGTGAAGGGGTCTGAATTATTTCCGAATGCACTGTGCTATTTTATGTGTGATAGCCCTCTGAGCTAAAGCCTGGGCAGCTGACCACTCACTGGTGTTTGAGCAGCAGGGCACGGAGCACGTTGGCCCGGTCCTCCGCTCTGATCTGGTCTGAGATGATCATGGTCTCCACCACCAGGTGAGCAATACCAGGCAAGGTGGTCTGCTCCAGGTCCAAAAGGACAGCACCTTATGTGGGATGGCAGGGTGAGAGTGAATGGCACAGATTTACCTCCTATTGTAGTGGAATTTCAAAGTTTTATCAATAGTCAATTTGTGACTGTGTGTCTGTGTGTTTGTGTGTGTGGCGTCACCATGTGTGATGGTCCGGCGGAGCTCCAGCAGACTACGGAAGGAAAGCGAAGCCACGTGGGGTTTTCCCCAGCGCTCTGTCTCCTCTTCCACGTCCTCCTCAAACTTGATCCAACGGGCCGTCTCCTTCCAGCGCATTTCCTGGTTCTTATCCACTATCAGCTCATTGAGTTCCACAAACACCTATAGAGACCAAACAGACACCTAGTTATCCATGACTTCACATACAGTGCCTTGCGAAAGTATTCGGCCCCCTTGAACTTTGCGACCTTTTGCCAAATTTCAGGCTTAAAATATAAATATATATAACTGTATTTTTTTGTGAAGAATCAACAACAAGTGGGACACAATCATGAAGTGGAAAGACATTTATTGGATATTTCAAACTTTTTTAACAAATCAAAAACGGAAAAATTGGGCGTGCAAAATTATTCAGCCAACTTAAGTTAATACTTTGTACCGCCACCTTTTGCTGCGATTACAGCTGTAAGTCGCTTGGGGTATGTCTCTATCAGTTTTGCACATCGAGAGACTGAAATTTTTTCCCATTCCTCCTTGCAAAACAGCTCGAGCTTAGTGAGGTTGGATGGAGAGCATTTGTGAACAGCAGTTTTCAGTTCTTTCCACAGATTCTCGATTGGATTCAGGTCTGGACTTTGACTTGGCCATTCTAACACCTGGATATGTTTATTTTTAAACCATTCCATTGTAGATTTTGCTTTATGTTTTGGATCATTGTCTTGTTGGAAGACAAATCTCCGTCCCAGTCTCAGGTCTTTTGCAGACTCCATCAGGTTTTCTTCCAGAATGGTCCTGTATTTGGCTCCATCCATCTTCCTATCAATTTTAACCATCTTCCCTGTCCCTGCTGAAGAAAAGCAGGCCCAAACCATGATGCTGCCACCACCATGTTTGACAGTAGGGATGGTGTGTTCAGCTGTGTTGCTTTTACGCCAAACATAACGTTTTGCATTGATGCCAAAAAGTTCCATTTTGGTTTCATCTGACCAGAGCACCTTCTTCCACATGTTTGGTGTGTCTCCCAGGTGGCTTGTGGCAAACTTTAAACAACACTTTTTATGGATATCTTTAAGAAATGGCTTTCTTCTTGCCACTCTTCCATAAAGGCCAGATTTGTGCAATATACGACTGATTGTTGTCCTATGGACAGAGTCTCCCACCTCAGCTGTAGATCTCTGCAGTTCATCCAGAGTGATCATGGGCCTCTTGGCTGCATCTCTGATCAGTCTTCTCCTTGTATGAGCTTAAAGTTTAGAGGGACGGCCAGTTCTTGGTAGATTTGCAGTGGTCTGATACTCCTTCCATTTCAATATTATCGCTTGCACAGTGCTCCTTGGGATGTTTAAAGCTTGGGAAATCTTTTTGTATCCAAATCTGGCTTTAAACTTCTTCACAACAGTATCTCGGACCTGCCTGGTGTGTTCCTTGTTCTTCATGATGCTCTCTGCGCTTTTAACGGACCTCTGAGACTATCACAGTGCAGGTGCATTTATACGGAGACTTGATTACACACAGGTGGATTGTATTTATCATCATTAGTCATTTAGGTCAACATTGGATCATTCAGAGATCCTCACTGAACTTCTGGAGAGAGTTTGCTGCACTGAAAGTAAAGGGGCTGAATAATTTTGCACGCCCAATTTTTCAGTTTTTGATTTGTTAAAAAAGTTTGAAATATCCAATAAATGTCGTTCCACTTCATGATTGTGTCCCACTTGTTGTTGATTCTTCACAAAAAAATACAGTTTTATATCTTTATGTTTGAAGCCTGAAATGTGGCAAAAGGTCGCAAAGTTCAAGGGGGTCGAATACTTTCGCAAGGCACTGTATGGCTCATCTTCTCTTTTTCTTTTCTTTGTTTGTTCAAGAACTGAGAAAAAATCTATTGAATGGAAAAATGTCAAATTCAATTATATTAAAGTCTATGAAGTAAAGCAGAATGATTTCTTATTAAGTCTAAGGAAAAAGCTTTTGGTCTAATTGACATGTGTGCTTTGCACTGTCGCAGACTTATTGAAATGTTTCTACAAGGAATGTTCTTGGAGCACACAGCGAGCTAACAGAGTCGATGTTAGCTCCAACCTTCCTGGAACATTAAAGGGACCAAACAGACGGCGATCACTCCTTTGCCAGACTATGACATCATACGAATGGGACACAAGGGAGCTACTCAGATAACACTTTGATAGAAATAGTACACAAAGTTAGAAAATAAGTTGCAAAGGTCACCGATTAGATTATACAGTCTCAAAATAGATCTTCTAAGTGTTATGACTGAGGGCTTAGGCCTACAGTATGTCGTGACTTCAACTGTGAAGTGAAGTTCCCTGGCTTTAGATCTGCTAAATGTTTAGTAAGCAATTACTAGGAAGATCCTATGTTTTCAATGATTTAATATTTCCAATTAGTCAATTAATCAATTGACCAATCAACTGGTGCCGTGGAGTCTCACCTCATGGGTCTTCTTGTCAGCCGTCCTCTTCTTCTTCACGCTGGACAGTTGAGAAGAGCTGTTGGTGGTCTGGAGGAGCTGGCATCGAGATGACTTCTTCACCAGGTGACGCCTCACTCCAGGGTTGTCCTCGAATCGGTGACCTTAAAGCACAACAACAGGAGCAGTTATTAATGACACTGGGAGGTCAGCTGCAGAAAAGGTAAACTGTGCTCACTCGAAGGCGTAGTATCGTACACACTCAGGTTGTATGAGGCATTTGACATGTGTTTTTATTTGTCTGCACAACACAACCGTTGTGCAGTGTCACATTTTGTTTTTGCAAATATCACAAATGTTATGTCAAATGTGTGTGTGTACCAGGCAAAAGACTGGCTGAGTACTGTCTCTATGGGGGAGCTCTGTCTTATGACAGAGAATAATAAATCAATCTGATTATAGATGTGTATTAAAAGCGCAATAAGCAGTTGAAACAATAACAAAACGCACTCCCTGCCCCTGTTTCAGTAAAGATCTGCGGGATAGGGCTGGAGAAATGTAACCACTCTCAAATTCATGTTTTGAGGCTTTAGTGTTTATTTACATTTACTTTGCTTACAAACATTGGAGCAAAACAAGCTTATATTTTGGGTTCTGACTGGGTACTTCAATGGGTACATATCATGATGGTCGATTGCCCCTTTAAAGTTTCCATGGGAAATAAAGGGAAAATAAGGCACACAGTAGGTACATGGGGTAACAGAGGAGCTGGGCAAACAGACGGGTCGTTATGTTGGGTGGTTTTTCGCCCACCACAGACCTTTAGAGAATAAAAAAAAGCCTGATTCAATCTGAAGCTCTTCAGGCCACAAACCATATTTTATTGAATTTTGCGTAATTGATGCTGTCTACTCCTTAGGAGTGGGGCCTGGCGATGTGGGTGGAACGAGGAAGAGGACGCTCTAAGGACAAGGGTGTGTGTGTGCATGTGTGTGTGTGTGTGTGTGTGTGGGTAGATGCTAGTTACACTGCCAATCAAAGGGCTGGTTTTGCAGACACTCTGGGGAGAAGGCCTGGCCAGACCACCTCTAGACCTCAGCTGCTTTGTGTTGTGTTGTAGTCACACCCACCCCAGAGTGTGCCATAAACAAAGTCTAGGAAACAGGCTGTTTTGTTCCCTCTCTCATCCTCCATCCCTCTGACCCCAAGTTCATCCCTCCATCCTTCTATTATTTCATTCTGTGGTGTTTTTCAGGCAATACAATCATCATAACAAACGCTCTATGCTAACAGGTTTGGGAGTGCTCCCAGGAGTAACTCGGTATTGAAGTGGAAGAGACACCCTTTGGCTGGACTCGCTCTGAGCTTTGCTAACTAAGTAAAAGTTATTCTGCTGCTCGTAAAGTGCGCAGCAAATTCCCCAGTGTTGAATGAACACTGAAAGTGTGAACCCATATAGACACTGAACTGTGTTGAACTAATACACTGCTTAGTAAAGCTTTATTTGCATATTTCCCAGAGTGCCTTCCTTTTCAAGTCAATTGTAGAGTTACCACCCATGACTGAATTTGTTAGTGACAAAGACATGGTTGTTGCATTCATTAATTTTCAGTCCTATGAACTTTACAAAGTGCAATCCTAAGTGAATGTTGTCATTATATTATATTGCAATCTATTTCATGAGGCCCTACACTCTAAACATAATAATGAACTCTGTAAGTGTTGAATTAACACTTATTGGAGTAAAATAACCCCTTGTGTTGGTGTTAACACTTTTCAACATGGAATTCGAACCCGGGTCCAACAACTGTCAACCCAACATCTTAGTCATTGCGTCAAAAGATCTGAACCTCTTGATGAGGTCTATAGGTGTTGGGTTAAGGTTGCTACAATATGCATGTAACTTTTGTATATACATGTGAATTCAAGTCATCATCATCATAACTTCCCAAAGTATTGCCCGTGATCTTGAGTAGCTTCTGAATGCCCCGTCTGTAGACGCTATCTGCACTCTGTGCCCCTCTAATACCCACTCTATGCCCCCCTCCTATGCCCTACATAACCCCACTTCTCTCCCTCTGTGCCCCTTCTGTGCCCTATTTGTGCCAATGAGTATGCCCTCGACAACCCCACTTTTCTCCCTCTCTGCCCCCTTTGTTTTCGATTCTACAATTACCAGTCTGGATGGAAAAGATTTGATACAGATTAACACAGTAGTGAACATAGTGTATGCCCTCGGTAACCCCAATTATTTGCCATAGTAAGCGACCAGTGTCTGTCTCTCCAATGTCCTCTGTAGCACACCGTGCAGCTTCACCCTCTGTAAATCCTCTAATGGCCCTTAGTGTGGAACTCATGTCATTCTGCATTCTGTATTCCACTGCTCTCTCTGTAGCCCCTCTTTTAGTGAGTAGTGTGTATATGTGGTTTACACATCTTGTATATCGTCAATTCCTGGCCGCAGCGTGACTTTCCCAATTAGGACAATTGAGATATTGATCAATCAACATCATCATCTTTCAGCTGCAACACAGTCGACCACAAGCTTCCTCCAGTAGCTACGGTCACTAGCGAGGTTTGACGTGGTTGTGAATGATCAATAGGTGACTCTTCTATGGGCCCATTAGTAACCCTTGTCCCTTCTCTTTTGCATCTCTGGGAATGCTCTGTAGCTAGTTATATCCCTTAGGTAACCCGCTTGTGGCATCTATATGAACCCAGTAGAAGGTGTAATGTATATTCAGTATGTATTATCTATACAGAGGGGCAGAGAGCCATCATCAAAGTCAAGCAAAGAAACCAGATGATGAACCAGAAAACAGATGGCACTTCTCTTAACACCTGTCCCCTTTCTCCTTCTTTCACTCTCTGATGAGCTCTTTGGGTCCATTCTGGTCGTCATTGGACACCAGTGCCCACACTGTCATTGCTACCAGCACCGAGGTAACCCTCACAGCACTACTGCAGAAGTGTCCAAATCCAGTGCCAGTCATAGAAACAACAGTATAGTTTGTCTATGGGATTTCTTTCTGCCCCAGTAAAGGAGGGGCCCAGGACCAAACAGGGGCCACATGATCAATAGTTTAGCAGGGGACATCGAGGAATAGAGAGGGTTCCAATTCACCCATGGCCAACCCAGCATTGGCAGAAATGAGCTTGTATTTATTGCTCCATACAATCAATAAAAACAACTCTGAATTCTCACTAATCAATTACCAATGTCAGGGCTTTCCACCAAAAGAGTTGAGTGCTACTCCTCCACTTTAGACTCACATTCTCCATTCGTTAGTATGGAAAAATGTACAGTTGCTCTGAAGTACTGTAGATGAGTGAATGGGAACGCTGATGTATTTCAGCAAATGGAGCCATTTATAGCCATGGGAAACAATGTAAGCTGAAATGTATGTCAATGGAAAAACAATCAATCAAATACTAACTAGCTGTATCAATAGTCATACTTTATCTCAGGCATACATGAATGAATGTGCTTTTAAGAATAAAACAGATTCTAATATTGGCAAATATGAGCCTTATCTGGAAACAGTAAACAAAACAAAAATAAATAAATTCATGATTCAATTTTCCAGTCACATTTCATAGGCCTCTACGATAGCAATTACCAGCAACATAACCTATGTACAGTGCATTCGGAAAATATTCAGACCCCTTGACTTTTTCCACATTTTGTTACATTACAGCCTTGTTCTAAAATGGATTTAATAAAACATGTTCCTCATCAATCTACACCCAATGCCCCATAATGACAAAGCGAAAACAGGTTTTTAGATTTATTTGCAAATTTATTGCAAATAAAAAACAGAAAAACCTTATTTACATATGTATTCAGACCCTTTGCTATGAGACTCGAAATTGAGCTCAGGTGCATCCTGTTTCCATTGATCATCCTTGAAATGTTTCTACAACTTGATTGGAGTCCACCTATGGTAAATTCAATTGATTGGACATGATTTGGAAAGGCACACAACTGTCTTTATAAGGTTCCAGAGTTGACAGTGCATGTTTGAGCAACAAGGTTGTAGTATCTGCTTGAGGGGGAATGTACACGACTTGAGTTCCTGTATGTTATCACAATCGCACCCTGAGTAGTTAATCATGAAACATACACCCCCGCCCTTCTTTTTCCGGGAGAGATATTTATTCCTGTCTGCGTGATGAACTGAGAACCCAACTGGCTGTATGGACTCAGACAATAAATCCGAGAGAGACATATTTCTGTGAAACAAAGTATGTTACAATCCCTGATGTCTCTCTGGAAGGAAATCCTCGCCCTGAGCTCGTCAACTTTATTATTCAAAGACTGAACATTAGCGAGTAATATACTCAGAAGTAGTGGGTGGTGTGTGTGCCTCCTGAGACGGACTAGAAGTCCATTCCGAGTACCTCTTCTCTGCCGGAAATGTTTTGGGTCAGCCTTTGGAATCAGTCCATCACAAAGAAGATTCTCTGGTCTGCTGAAACCAAGATTGAAATCTTTGGCCTTAATGCCAAACGTCACGTCTGGAGGACACCTGGCACCATCCCTACGGTGAAGCTTGGTGGAGGCAGCATCATCCTGTGGGGATGCTTAACAGCAGCAGGGATTAGGAGACCAGTCAGGATCGAAGCAAAGTTGAACAGAGCAAAGTACAGTGAGATATTTGATGAAAATCTGCTCCAGAGCGCTCAGGACCTCAGACTGGGGCAAAGGTTCACCTTCCAACAGGACAATGACCCCAAGCACATAGCACACAAGACAAAGCAGGAGTGGCTTAGGGACAAGTCTGAATGTCCTTGAGTGGCCCAGCTTAAGCCCCAACTTGAACTGGATCCAACATCTCTGGAGAGACCTGAAAATAGCTGTGGAGCAACGCTTCCCATCCAACCTGACAGAGCATGAGAGGATCTGCAGAGAAGAATGGGAGAAACGCCACAAATACAGGTGTGCCTAGCTTGTAGCGTAAAACCCAAGAAGACCAGAGGCTGTAATTGCTGCCAATGGTGCTTCAACAAAGTACTGAGTAATGGTCTGAATACTTATGTAAATGTGATATTTCAGTTTTTTAAATATTTTTTATAAATTAGCAAAGTTTTCTAAAAACATATTTTTGCTTTATCATTATGGAGTATTGTTTTTAGATAGATAGTTTTTAGATAGATAGATAGATAGATTTTTTTTTTAAATCAATTTCAGAATAAGGCTGTAACATAACAGAATGGGGAAATAGTCAAGGGGCCTGAATATTTTCCGAAAGCCTTGTATGTTGCAGTATGTTGTCCCCTTACACAGTTTTCCTAACCTAAATTGGGTAAGAGAATATAATGTTACCATTGCTGTATTAAAATGAGAATGATGATAATAATGTGATAATAATCCCAACTCCTGAATCCAAGTGCCGACACTCTAAACATAACAATTAACTCTGTAAATGTTGAATTAATGCTTATTGGTTTAACATAACCTCAGTGTTGGTGTAAATAACCAGTTGAAACAAAGCCACACCCATCATTATCATATTTCCCAGGATGCTGTATTTGCATGTTGAGTTTCACAACTGTTTGTTTCAATATCTATGTTTTGATTGATTGATTAAACTTATGCTTCTCAAATATAAATGATAAGTATTTTCTAAACTAATCCAAATATGTTACTTGGACTTATTGCACCCATTACTGAAATGGTTGTTCCCAGTTTAAATGCTTTAGGTAGTCTCATATTGCAATCTTCTTGATCTTGGCAGACATTCTGAATCCAGGTTGCAGGTGATAAAACGTTCCAAAAAATTGGTTATGCCCACACTGGCTGGCTTTCAATAGGAATTACACATTTATCTGTCAGGTTTGGTAAATAACCCAACATGTTGTGTTGTTCAGATTACCCAAACATGAGTTAATTTAACCACCAATTGGGTTTTCATTAATTTAATTAATTCACTTTTAACAAACTCATACACTTCTGTAATCTTCATTAAAGCTACAAAAGTGTCAGTGTTTGACCGTAACATGTAAAAACAATTCAACAGAACTGATGAACCGGAAGTACATTTACACTCACATGTGGCCAAAAACAACTTCCTGAAAGTCATACCCTTACTAAACCATGCCTCCAGTCTTCTAATCTGACCCGCTGGGTCATATCTCAATAACCCAGCATCAACAAACCAACCTTGCTCTTTTTAAAAATGCCTGCAACCCAGCAGTTGGGTCATCCAAACAACCCAGTAGTTTTTTTTTAATAAGGCTTATGAAATACACTGTAATGGGTTAAATAATTAAATGTATATGATAACATATTCACTTAGGATCTCACTCGGGGAAGTCCATAAGACTGAAAATGATCGAATGCAACAAGCACTAAGCAGTTTTTTAAAACAATACTGTAAAGTGTCTACCCGGGTCCACACTCTCAGTGTTAATTTCAAACTTGGGAATTTGTTGTAAAGTGTTGTCCATTCTTCCATGACCACACACTGCTTCCCTTGGGGGGTGGGAGCCCTGATACTTACGGATGTGCTCCAAGGGGTCTGGGTTCTCAGGGGACCCCGTGTGGTCATGGATGGACTCCAGCAGGTCATAGTCATCGAAATCAAAAACAAACTCCTCAAAGTCCCCCAAGCCCACCATGTTGAACTTAGAGGCGCGGCGCACAACCTCTGCTCCCTCGCTATGCTGGAGGAGCACAGGGTGACACTGGGGTGAGGTGTCCAATGTCCCTGGTCTGTGAACGTTGGTGGTTGCCTTGGTGTTGGTCCCTTCTGAATAGGTGTGTTTGTCTCCAATCACCTCCTCCGAAGAGGGGGCTGGTGGTCCCTTGTTCTCTTGCCCCCCGGGGTCTGTCATCTCCTGGGTCGGCGCCGGTGTCTGTGGTGCCTCCTCCCCACCCTGCTCCAGGTGGGCGCCCTGCTCATCCAGGGTTCTGGCGATTTCTCGCTTGCCGTCTCTCGCCGAGGGGTTGGTGTTAGCTGTCAGCCAAGCCTGTGCGTCTTCTGTGTTATTCGTCAGAAACAGGAACAAAAGCAAAGCTGGAATAGTGGTTGCTGGTTACCAAAACACTATGTCCACTCTGCAGACTACTATGAGCTCAGGTGGAGGTTTTTGAATGTTTTTTGGCAGGCGTTCTCTCGCTGGGCGCCCCAGAGTTGATTCTATGGGTCCTATTCTGCACTAGCTGTTGTCGCTGGAAATCCACTCTACCAAGTGAGGATACCCTATGGAGTACGAAGAATGGAAATGAGGAAAAAAGTGTGGGAGAAAAAGACTAAAAAATACTAAAAACAGATGTTTATCTTCTCAGCGTCCTCCTAATTAGCCCCAATCCACCTCAAAAGCGGAAGAGAAATGTCACATTGCTGCTATCCTCCCATCGGCGCAGACGGAGGTGTAAGTGGTGTCGGTAGTAGAGTTAGTGGTACAGCCTCAGGCAGCGCAGGCTTGAGCAGGCAGAAGTGTAAAGCTCTGAAGGCCCCCCCCGTGATGGTCCCACAGCAAGAATAACAGGGGGCTCGAGCTGTCATTCCAAAAGGAAATACTGACACAAACTGATCCACTTTTTTTCAGACCTCCCTCTAACCTATTGGGCCAATTCAACCATTTCCGTGACGCTGGCTGTCCATTGATCCTGGGATGGACACTTGGCTGGGGCAGGGTATGCTGGTGGGGTGAGGGCAGGCAGCAAGAGCAGAGTCAAGGCTGAATCAGAGGATCAAGAGGAAAGCATTGACGTGATGGCTCTCTTCTTCTCTCAGAAAACATCCACACATCTGAGAAAATCATAATTCCACAACACAGACACAGTCACATACAGACAAACAGTAGGCATACTGCTGTTACACAGCATGGTACTCTGCTTTGGAGCAATAGCCTGTCTCCAGCACAGGTCTCCATGGAAACTGTGATTATTTCGAATAGTCTGCCACTCTTCGCCCACAACGGGTACCTGAGCTGAACACTGACCTTTCCTCAAACCTGTGTTTACAGTGTGTGCGCGCGTGCGTGCGTGAGCATGTGTTTCACTTGCTTAGAGGCATTCTGAACATAAGCACCAGTTGAAGCTTCAAGACAATCCTGCTCTATAACATTGTCAAGCATAGTCACTAGTAATCCATATCACAACTATGCTCTAGCATTACCAAGCAGGGTCACTGGTAACCCGCATCAGCCATGTTACTCTCAGTGAATGAACAAGTACACTCTCAGTGGGGCAATGGAACTCACAGTGCCATGGGCAAGATAGGCCAAATCTCTGTGAACATTTCAAATGGTTATCATGAAAGCTATAGTACTAGATTCCAATGCAGTGCTACAGTACATCCTCTATGTTTTACCCCTGGACGTTTTAAAGTTATGTCCTGTTAAAAAACTATGCCAGGGCTTTCCCTACATAATGCCAGTTAACAATCATCAAACGTCAAACCGTAACCCTGTACCACATCAAACTATCATTGTAAACCACAAATATACTGCTGTGTGCTGTGACTGAATGACAATATGGACTCGTCGGAGTGGAAAGTGACGGGGAGGAGGTGGAACGGATATGAGCTATACGATATATGTGCTATAGCCTGACATCTTACTGTCCTATCGCCTACATCTGATAGCCTGTCTGTTTCATAGTGGGTGCCCTGTTTCTTGTTCTATTTCCATCTGGTCTGAGCATCTGGTCAAGGCTTCCCTTGCTGGGTGGGTCATAGCAGGAAGGGCCTGGGGCAGGGTTGCTGTCAAGGAGAATCAGCAACTGATCTCCTCTGTTAATTATTGCCCAGGGATCGTGGAATGGGCCAGGGAGTGCTACCCATTAATTTGTCATACAAATAAAGAGAGTCGTTAACCCTATATATACAGTACCTGTCAAAAATGTGGACACACCTACTCATTCAAGGGTTTTTCTTTATTTTTACGATTATCTACGTTGTAGAATAATAGTGAAGACATCAAAACTATTAAATAACACATATGGAATCATGTCGTAACCAAAAAAGTGTATATATTTGATATTTGAGATTCTTCAAAGTAGCCACCCTTTGCCTTGATGACAGCTTTGCACACTCTTGGCATTCTCTCAACCAGCTTCATGAGGTAGTCAGTCACCTGGAACGGATTTCAATTAACAGGTGTGCCTTGTTAAAAATGTATTTGTGGAATTTCTTTCCTTCTTAATGCGTTTGAGTCAATCAGTTGTGTTGTGACAAGGCAGGGGTGGTATACAGAAGATAGCCTTATTTGGTAAAAGACCAAGTCCATATTATAGCCAGAAAAGCTCAAATAAGCAAAGAAAAATGACAGTCCAACATTACTTTAAGACATCAGGTCAGTCAATATGGAAAATATCAAGAACTTTGAAGGTTTCTTCAAGTGCATTTGCAAAAACCATCAAGCGCTATGATGAAACCAGCTTTCATGAGGACCGCTACAGGAAAGGAAGACACAGAGATACCGCTGCTGCAGAGGATCAGTTCATTAGAGTTACCAGCCTCAGAAATTGCAGCCCAAATAAATGCTTCACGGAGTTCAAGTAACAGACACATCTCAACATCAGCTGTTCAGAGGAGACTGTGTGAGTCAGGCCTTCATGGTCAAATTGCTGCAAAGAAACCACTACTAAAGGACACCAATAAGAAGAAAATACTTTCTTGGGCCAAGAAACACGAGCATTGGACATTAGACCGGTGGAAATCTGTCCTTTGGTGTGATGAGTACAAATTTGAGATTCTTGGTTCCAACCGCCTTGAATGGATGATCTCTGCAATTGTAGTTCCCACCGTGAAGCATGGAGGAGGAGGTGTGATGGTGCTTTGCTGGTGACACTGTCTGTGATTTATTTAGAATTCCAGGCACATAACTAGCATGGCTACCAAAGCATTCTGCAGTGATACACCATCCCATCTGGTTTGCGCTTAGTGGGACTATCATTTGTTTTTCAACAGGACAATGACACCTCCAGGCTGTGTAAATGTTATTTGACCAAGAAGGAGAGTGATGGAGTACTGGATCAGATGACCTGGCCTCCACAATCACCCGACCTCAACCTAATTGAGATGGTTTGGGATGAGTTGGACCACAGAGTGAAAGAAAAGCAGCCAACAAGTGCACAGCATACGTGGGAACTCCTTCAAGACGGTTAGAAAAGCACTCCAGGTGAAACTGGTTGTCATCAAGGTAAAGCTGTCATCAAGGTAAAGGGTGGCTACTTTGAAGAATCTAAAATATATTTAGATTTGTTTAACACTTTTTTTGGTTACTACATGATTCCACATGTGTTATTTCATAGTTTTGGTGTCTTCACTATTATGTAGAAAATAGTAAAAAATAAAGAAAACCCTTGAATGAGTAGGTGTGTCCAAACTTTTGACTGGTACTGTATATAAACAACATACCTCAAATAGAATAACACACAGATGATATTATTAGACAGATGTGTAATATATTTTTACATCAATAATGCCCTACAATTGCATTTTTCTCTACACTTTTCCCCTTAAGGTACATGCTCTATGGCAGGGTTCCCACTCTGGCTCCCAAGTTATTTTAATTTGAGAAATATATTCCAAAATATTCCCACGCATAATAGAGAGATACATGTGATAGTATACCAATGTAAACACGGTTTGAAATGATTATGTTTAAGTCAAATATTATATATGTTTGGGCTTCTTGGGTCAATTTGCAGTCAACAAATTATTTGTAATTATGTTCCGGCCCCCTGACCTTCCATTTAAGAAAAAATCTGCCCGCGGTGGAATCTAGTTGATGAACCCTGATCTACAATAATACAGTACCTCTCTCTCTCTGGAGTGCAGAACTGAGAGACAGCTGCAAAAACAGATCACGTGACATTGCTGGATGCAGGCCTCAGTCTGCTCCATTGTCAGTGAATGCATGATTCACAAATCTGCGAAACTGTGGATAAATTAATTGTCTTATTGAAAGCGTACGTCCGAATGAGCTATTTTGCATCAGTTTTAAGTCTGAAAATGTGTACTTTTCCACCTAAAATATGTGTGTTATTTTATATCATTATTTTACGTCACCAACTACCACAACAGCAGAGATTGGTAACAACTGCATACATATGGAGTGCCCTCGTGAGGGAAACGTCATGATATGCCCTTATAAGGAGTTTGACGTCACTGATTTTTTTTTTTTAAGAAGTAGAAGTAGTGAGGATAATGAAAGCTGCAATATGTAACTTTTTGGGCAACCCAAAAAAATCCACATAGAAATGTGAGTTATAGATCTGTCATTCTCATTGAAAGCAAGTCTAAGAAAAGGTAGATCTGTTCTATGTGAGCTATTGGTCTGGAGCCCCAACCCATCCCCAGCATCAACACAGACTGGTGGTACAGTTGTGGCAATTGTGCTCCAATGCCTACAAATGAGGAATGTTTGTGCTGCAGAGAATTCTAATATGTGACTACAATTGTTACAGACATGGAGTAACTTATTGATGATGAGGAGCAGTTAGTTTGCTTTTGCGACCACAGGGATTTTGCTGCCAACAAAATCACTGGTGTCCTGGTAACATTTTCTGTATTCCAAAAAGGAATTGAAGACACAAACCTGTTCCTGCTTCACCAAATGGACAGTTATCCAACTGGTAAGTAGCTAAACTTTACTTTAATGAATAATCACTTATCATAAACTTCTATGAGCGAACCATTAGTTGGTTTATGTTTTCAGATTAGCCCAAACCACTATATGGCCTATGTTTATTTCTCACAATGTTTTGGGGATATTCTATTCAGCATTATAGGGTGACACAATGTCTATTATCTCCTCAATCCTCCTTGTCATAAATACAGTGCATTCGGAAAGTATTCAGACCCCTTGACCTTTTCCACATTTTTTTACATTACGTTACAACAGAGTGGGCTGTTTTTAACCCAGCAATTTATTTTTGTGTACTGGGGCATTAGTACATCATGCCGTGTGTGGTAAGTGATTTATGATTGATATTTTATCCCTGTACTTTTATCCCTTCAATCTTTGTCCTCCCTGTCCGTCGAGGTGCCGATTGTGGAACCGAGAGTTTGGCTAAAAATGTATTTACTAAGTTCCAAGTCGCAAGGCGCAAGGTATGGCCTAGGTTCATTTGAACCAGCACAAACTAAAAATGGTATGCCTTTCAGAAAACAGGGGCTAAGCCATGCATGGTCAACCCGCCTCCAGGAGCTGGGTGTGCAGGCTTTTGCTCCAGCCCTACAAAAATACACCTGATTCAGCCAATCAAGGTACCGAGAAGCGGCTGATTAGTAGAATCAGGTGTGTCTGATTAGTGCTGCTGGGGGTCAGCTCTCCAGCCTGATGGTTGGCTAGAGTGGTTGATTTGGGGACTGGTCCATTCTCTCTGTTTAAGTATGTGTGTGTGTGTGTGTGTGTGTGTCTTACTTTTCATGTCGTCCAGATCAGCGCTAGCCAGCATCTCAGCCTCAGCGTCGTCAGTGGGCACTTTCTGGTACACGGCTGTTTCCATGGTCGTCATACTGCCGATGCAGATGCGCTCCCGCAGGTCGTAACTGGTCCTCGGTGCAGGGTGGAGGGGACTCCTCCTGAACCAGCCGCAGGTGGTCACACTAGGGGGGTCCACAGAGGGGGGGCATCTGGGGAGGGGAGGACAGTGGGGTTCACTTGAGTATGTGTGAAAATCCATCGTAAAGATTCTTCCAACATTTGCTTTAGAAGTATGTCAGGTAAATATCTGTAATCCATTGCATCAACTATCATGAAGGACAAACAGCCATAAACCATTACATAGTGGTGCTTTTTATCCCAAAGTATTAGAACTCGAGTATCTACTTTCTGCTTTTTCTTCTTCAAAAATGAACATCAGCTCAGCCTATACAAACAAATATCTTGACTGGCACACACACACAGTATGAATCATCTGGGAGCGGTCAGATTGTTGGATGTAGTGTGGTCCATCTTGCAACAGAGGGCGCCAGAACACAGCACAGCAGCACAATATCTTCAACACAACACTGGCTTCCTCACAGGGTGAGTCGTTGGCTGCTTTCACTCAGGCAACGATGGCATAACAGTACATGACATTTCTTGTTCACTGCAGCAATAATAATAAATCAGTGAGATTAACCGCCCTGCAGAGGGGAGAGACAATACCTGGTTTGCGTTCATTAGGCTCCAAACAGAAGAAAAACAAATTTACAATAAAAAAATGCTCATGTTTCTTTTCTGTTGCAAAATGTTTTGCTACGTTGTGCCCTAATGAATATGTCCCTGGGCTCCACACAGTTCCACCTCCCAGGATGCTTCCATACATTATTCAAACCATTACCAAATAATTCATATTCTCAAAGCTGTATGTGTTAATGAGCCAGATGTGTTTACTCATACAGTACAGATCATATCTAGGGTACATGCCCCCCCCCCCGAGACATGATTGTGACAGGCACACTTTGGCCATTTGAGACACATACAGTGTGTGCTTTGCAAAAGTATTCGGACCCCTTGGATTTTTTCACAGTTTCTTGTGTTGCAAAGTGGTATTAAATTATATTTTTTATCAACAATTTACATAAAATATTCTGTAATGTCAAAGTGGAAGAAAAAAGCAAAAAATAAAATACAAATATATATATATTTTTAAAGGTAATAAAATGTATTAGTTGCATAATAATTAAATTCTCTGGGTCCATACATATTAGAAACACCTTTGGCAGTAAGTCTTCTGTGAGTCTTCTTGTGTAACTCTCAAAGAGCTTTGCACACCTGGATTGTGCAATATTTGCCTATTATGCTATTCAAAATTAGTCAAGGTCTTTCAAGATGACTTAAACAGCGATTTTCAAGTCTTGCCATAGGTTGTCAAGCAGATTTAAGTCAAAACTGTAACTTGGCCTCTGTCTTCTTGGTTCTTATTCACTGTCTTCTTGGTAAGCAACTCGAGTGTATATTTGTCCTTGTGTTGTTGGTTATTGTCCTTCTGAAAGGTAAATTAATCTCCCAGTGTCTGGTTTAAAGCAGATTGAAGCAGGTTTTGCTCTAGGATTTTGTCTGTGCTGAGCCCCATCCTGATAAACTCCTCAGTATTTGCTGATGACAAGCATACCCATATCGTGATGCAGCCACCACCATGCTTGAAAATAAGGAGGCAGTGTCTCAGTGGTGTGTTGGATTTGCCCCAAACATATGGCTTTGAATATGGGACAAAACATTTATTCCATTTGTATATTTGTGTTCTTTGTTTCACTTCATTTAGGTCATAATTGTGGAGTCACTATAATGCTGTTGATCCATCCTCAGTTCTCTGCCCTACAATCACCAATGTAACATCCCTGAGCAGTTAAATTCCTCTCCTGCAGCTCAGTTCAGAAGGATGACAATATCTTTGAGGTGTCTTGATGGTTTAATACATAATGCACAGCATAATTATTAACTAAACCATGAAGATAGTTGAATCTGTGCTTGAAATTAAATGCTTGACTGAGGGACCTTACAGTGCCTCCGGAAGGTATTCAGTCAGACCCCTTGACTTTTTCCACATTGTTAAATTACAGCCTTATTCTAAAATGTATTCAATTGTTTTTCCCTCAATCTACACACAATATTTTGTGTATACTGTTGACAAAAATGACAATTGAATCCATTTTAATCCCACTTTGTAACACAATAAAATGTGAAGCTCTGTGGCCAGCTACAGTAGCTCCGCCCTCAACTTCCAGACTTGTATCTGTGCTGCTGTGCTGCTTGTTACTACTTGTCTATCTGCCATACTTTTCAGTTTATACTTTTAATACACTTAGCAACGTCTTCATTTCTTCCTCGCTCAACTTTTTTCATTTCACTTTTTCACCCCTGATGCTTTATTGTGACATGGTTCGACAGGACCTCCACCAGCTGAATAAGCTAAGTAGTAAACATTAACATCAGCACTATGCCATCCAATTGCAGTCGCTGTACTCATAATATACACAGTAACTATTGCCTTATGGTGAGAATAGACGTGTTGCAAGCACAGCTTCAGATGCAATCGTTAGGCAAGGGCAATTTAAGTGTAGGAAAGGATGAAACAGTGTTTGTGCCACCAGTAAGTACAGATAGTAGTAGACATCCCCTTGCACAGTCCCTGCAGCCGAACAAGTTTCTCAAGGCTTCTGCAAAGCAATGGTGTTGGCGTGCTCAACCTGTGTCGCTCATTCAGCCAACAAATTTTCATTCGGTTCCCCCCATTAAGCAACAAGTCGGAGTCAGAGGCCGCACCTTCTCTGGTCTCTCCTCCACCCATTACGGGGTCTGAGCCGCCGAAGCCTCCCACCATTTGCTCAGACAAATTGAAAACCCTAGTCATTGGCAATATCCAGCCATACACTGTTTACCAGGGTGCAGTGCTACCGACGCAAAGGCTAATCTGAAGATGGTGCTGGCTAAGGCTAAAACTGGCGAGTGTAGAGAATATAGCGATATTGCTCTCCACGTCGGCACCAACAATGTTAGGATGAAACAGTCAGAAGTCACCAAGCTCAACATAGCTTCAGCGTGTAAATCAGCTAGAAAGATGTGTCCATATCGAGTAATTGTCTCTGGCCCCCTCCCAGTTAGGGGGCGTGATGAGCTCTACAGCAGTCTCACAACTCAATCACTGGCTGAAAACTGTTTTCTGCCCCTCCCAAAAGATAGAACTTATAGATAATCGGCCCTCTTTCTGGGACTCACCACAAACAGGACCAAGCCTGGCTTGATGAGGAGTGACGGACTCCATCTTGGAGGGGTGCTCTCATCTTATCTATCAACAAAGACCGGGCTCTAACTCATCTCGCTCCCCAATGAGATAGGGTGCAGGCCAGGCTGTTAACCAGCCTGCCAGCTTAGGTAGTCTGCCACTAGCACAGTCAGTGATGTCAGCTTAGCTATCCCCATTGAGACTGTGTCTGTGCCTCAAACTAGGTTGAGCAAAACTAAACATGGTGATGTTCGCCTTACCAATCTCATTGGAATAAAGACCTCCTCCTTTTGTCATGTATTGTCATATCATGTCTTGTTCCTGTTCTTTCTCTTCACTCCGTCTCCCTCTGCTGGTTGATTAGGTCTCTATTTCTCTCTCTGTTCCTGCTTCTGTCTTTGTCAGATTCTCGTTTGAGTTTCTCATGCCAGAACCAAACTATCGTCTCGTTTGCTTCACCCTTGTCCCGTCCTGTCGGAATCTGCCTGTTCATCTGATGCTACGTGTGATCAGGTACCTCTGTCCTCTACGACCCGCGCCTACCCAGAGAGACCAGCAGTCTGTCGCCGCTAACCCAGCTATTCTCCTCTGCTGCTAAGAAGGGGACTCTAACCCAGCTATTCTCCTCTGCTGCTAAGAAGGGGGACTCTTCTGTGAATATCAGAAGGACTTTATGATTCATTTGTCGCCCTCTCTGCGGGTTGTCTATTTTGCCATTATATACATCTGAAGAGGATCTATGTCTTCCCTGTGTTTTGACATTAAAGGACTCTGTTTTTGTTAAACCGCTTTTGGGTCCTCACTCACGTGCATAACAGAAGAATCTGACCAAGAATGGACCCAGCGACTTCGGATCCTCTCCACTCAGCCGTCGAGATCCAGGGAGCGATGCTAGGCAGACACGAGCAGGAATTGTCTGCTGCTCGACATGCCGTTGAGACCCTGGCCGTCCAAGTCTCCGACCTCACAGAACAGATTCACCATCTCCGCCTCGATCCACCGGCCACTTCCAGGGCTTTCGAATCTCCGGAGCCCAGAATCAATAACCCGCCGTGTTACTCTGGGGAGCCCACTGAATGCCGCTCGTTCCTCACCCAGTATGATATTGTGTTTTCTCTCCAGCCCAACACTTACTCCAGGAGCACAGCTCGTATCGCCTACGTCATATCTCTCCTTACTGGACGGGCTCGTGAGTGGGGCACGGCAATCTGGGATGCGAGGGCTGAGTGTACTAACCAGTATCAGGACTTTAAGGAGGAGATGATACGGGTTTTTGATCGTTCTGTTTTTGGGGAGGAAGCTTCCAGGGTCCTGTCTTCCCTATGTCAAGGTAATCGATCCATAACAGATTACTCTATTGAGTTTCGCACTCTTGCTGCCTCCAGTGACTGGAACGAGCCGGCTTTGCTCGCTCGTTTTCTGGAGGGTCTCCGCGCGGAGGTAAAGGATGAGATTCTCTCCCGGGAGGTTCCTTCCAGCGTGGATTCCTTGATTGAACTCGCTATTCGCATAGAGCGACGGGTTGATCTTCGTCACCGAGCTCGTGGAAAGGAGCTCGCGTTCTCCGTTGCCCCCCTCTCCGCATCACTACCATCTTCCTACGCCGGCTCGGGTGCTGAGCCTATGCAGCTGGGGGGTATCCGCATCTCGACTAAGGAGAGGGAACGGAGAATCACCAACCGCCTCTGTCTCTATTGCGGTTCCGCTGGTCATTTTGTCACTTCATGTCCAGTAAAAGCCAGAGCTCATCAGTAAGCGGAGGGCTACTGGTGAGCGCTACTACTCTGGTCTCTCCTTCAAGATCCTGCACTACCTTGTCGGTCCATCTACGCTGGACCGGTTCGTCAGCTTCCTGCAGTGCCTTGATAGACTCTGGGGCGGAGGGCTGTTTTATGGACAAGACCTGGGCTCGGGAACATGACATTCCTCTCAGACAGTTAAGGGAGCCCACGGCCTTGTTCGCTTTGGATGGTAGTTCTCTCCCCAGGATTCAGCGTGAGACGCTACCTTTAACCCTCACTGTCTCTGGTAATCATAGCGAAACCCTTTCTTTTTTAATTTTTCGTTCACCTTTTACACCTGTTGTTTTGGGCCATCCCTGGCTAGTTTGTCATAATCCTTCTATTAATTGGTCTAGTAATTCTATCCTCTCCTGGAACGTCTCTTGTCATGTGAAATGTTTAATGTCTGCTATCCCTCCTGTTTCCTCTGTCTCTTCTTCACAGGAGGAGCCTGGTGATTTGACGGGGGTGCCAGAGGAATATCACGATCTGCGCACGGTGTTCAGTCGGTCCAGGGCCACCTCTCTTCCTCCGCACCGGTCGTATGATTGTAGTATTGATCTCCTTCCGGGAACCACTCCCCCCCGGGGTAGACTATACTCTCTGTCGGCTCCCGAACGTAAGGCTCTCGAAGATTATTTGTCTGTAGCTCTTGACGCCGGTACCATAGTCCCCTCCTCCTCTCCCGCCGGAGCGGGGTTTTTTTTTGTTAAGAAGAAGGACGGGTCCCTGCGCCCCTGCATAGATTATCGAGGGCTGAATGACATAACAGTGAAGAATCGTTATCCGCTCCCTCTTATGTCTTCAGCCTTCGAGATCCTGCAGGGAGCCAGGTTTTTCACTAAGTTGGACCTTCGTAACGCTTACCATCTCGTGCGCATCAGGGAGGGGGACGAGTGGAAAACGGCGTTTAACACTCCGTTAGGGCACTTTGAATACCGGGTTCTTCCTTTCGGCCTCGCTAACGCTCCAGCTGTCTTTCAGGCATTAGTCAATGACGTCCTGAGAGACATGCTGAACATCTTTGTTTTCGTTTACCTTGACGATATCCTGATTTTTTCACCGTCACTCCAGATTCATGTTCAGCACGTTCGACGTGTCCTCCAGCGCCTTTTAGAGAATTGTCTTTTTGTGAAGGCTGAGAAGTGCACTTTTCATGCCTCCTCCGTCACATTTCTCGGTTCTGTTATTTCCGCTGAAGGCATTAAGATGGATCCCGCTAAGGTCCAAGCTGTCATTGATTGGCCCGTTCCTAAGTCACGCGTCGAGCTGCAGCGCTTTCTCGGCTTCGCGAATTTCTATCGTCGTTTCATCCGTAATTTCGGTCAGGTGGCAGCTCCTCTCACAGCCCTTACTTCTGTCAAGACGTGCTTTAAGTGGTCCGTTTCCGCCCAGGGAGCTTTTGATCTCCTCAGGAATCGTTTTACATCCGCACCTATCCTTGTTACACCTGACGTCTCTAGACAGTTCGTTGTCGAGGTTGACGCGTCAGAGGTGGGCGTGGGAGCCATTCTTTCTCAGCGCTCCCTCTCTGACGACAAGGTCCACCCTTGCGCGTATTTTTCTCATCGCCTGTCGCCGTCGGAACGTAACTATGATGTGGGAAACCGCGAACTGCTCGCCATCCGCTTAGCCCTAGGCGAATGGCGACAGTGGTTGGAGGGGGCGACCGTTCCTTTTGTCGTTTGGACTGACCATAGGAACCTTGAGTACATCCGTTCTGCCAAACGACTTAATGCGCGTCAGGCTCGTTGGGCGCTGTTTTTCGCTCGTTTCGAGTTCGTAATTTCTTATCGTCCGGGCTCTAAGAACACCAAGCCTGATGCTTTATCTCGTCTCTTCAGTTCTTCAGTAGCCTCCACTGACCCCGAGGGGATTCTCCCTGAGGGGCGTGTTGTCGGGTTGACTGTCTGGGGAATTGAGAGGCAGGTAAAGCAAGCACTCACTCACACTCCGTCGCCGCGCGCTTGTCCTAGGAACCTTCTTTTCGTTCCCGTTCCTACTCGTCTGGCCGTTCTTCAGTGGGCTCACTCTGCCAAGTTAGCCGGCCACCCCGGCGTTCGGGGTACGCTTGCTTCCATTCGCCAGCGTTTTTGGTGGCCCACTCGGGAGCATGACACGCGTCGTTTCGTGGCTGCTTGTTCGGTCTGCGCGCAGACTAAGTCCGGTAAGTCCGGTAACTCCCCTCCTGCCGGCCGTCTCAGACCGCTTCCCATTCCCTCTCGACCGTGGTCTCACATCGCCTTCGATTTTATCACCGGACTGCCTTCGTCAGCGGGGAAGACTGTTATTCTTACGGTTGTCGATAGGTTCTCTAAGGCGGCTCATTTTATTCCCCTCGCTAAGCTCCCTTCTGCTAAAGAAACGGCACAAATCATCATCGAGAATGTTTTCAGAATTCATGGCCTTCCGTCAGACGTCGTTTCGGACAGGGGTCCGCAATTCACGTCTCAATTTTGGAGGGAGTTTTGCCGTTTGATTGGGGCTTGCGTCAGTCTCTCTTCCGGCTTTCACCCCCAGTCTAACGGTCAAGCAGAACGGGCCAATCAGACTATTGGTCGCATCTTACGCAGTCTTTCTTTTCGTAACCCTGCGTCTTGGTCAGAACAGCTCCCCTGGGCAGAATACGCCCACTACTCGCTTCCTTCGTCTGCGACCGGGCTATCTCCTTTTCAGAGTAGCCTCGGGTACCAGCCTCTGCTGTTCTCGTCTCAGTTCGCCGAGTCCAGCGTTCCATCCGCTCAGGCTTTTGTCCAACGTTGCGAGCGCACCTGGAAGAGGGTCAGGTCTGCACTTTGCCGTTATAGGGCGCAGACTGTGAGAGCCGCTAATAAGCGTAGAACTAAGAGTCCTAGATATTGTCGCGGTCAGAGAGTTTGGCTCTCCACTCAGAACCTTCCCCTTAAGACAGCTTCTCGCAAGTTGACCCCGCGGTTCATTGGTCCGTTCCGTATTTCTCAGATCATTAATCCTGTCGCAGTGCGACTTCTCCTTCCGCGATATCTTTGTCGCGTCCACCCGGTCTTCCATGTCTCCTGTGTTAAGCCCGTTCTTCGCGCCCCCGCTCGTCTTCCCCCCCCCCCATCCTTGTCGAGGGCGCACCTATCTACAGGGTCCGTAAGATTTTGGACATGCGTCCTCGGGGCCATGGTCATCAGTACCTAGTGGATTGGGAGGGGTACGGTCCTGAGGAAAGGAGTTGGGTTCCCTCTCGGGACGTGCTGGACCGTTCGCTGATCGATGATTTCCTCCGTTGCCGCCATTCGAGTGCGCCAGGAGGCGCTCGGTGAGTGGGGGGGTACTGTCATGTATTGTCATATCATGTCTTGTTCCTGTTCTTTCTCTTCACTCCGTCTCCCTCTGCTGGTTGATTAGGTCTCTATTTCTCTCTCTGTTCCTGCTTCTGTCTTTGTCAGATTCTCGTTTGAGTTTCTCATGCCAGAACCAAACTATCGTCTCGTTTGCTTCACCCTTGTCCCGTCCTGTCGGAATCTGCCTGTTCATCTGATGCTACGTGTGATCAGGTACCTCTGTCCTCTACGACCCGCGCCTACCCAGAGAGACCAGCAGTCTGTCGCCGCTAACCCAGCTATTCTCCTCTGCTGCTAAGAAGGGGACTCTAACCCAGCTATTCTCCTCTGCTGCTAAGAAGGGGGACTCTTCTGTGAATATCAGAAGGACTTTATGATTCATTTGTCGCCCTCTCTGCGGGTTGTCTATTTTGCCATTATATACATCTGAAGAGGATCTACGTCTTCTCTGTGTTTTGACATTAAAGGACTCTGTTTTTGTTAAACCGCTTTTGGGTCCTCACTCACGTGCATAACACCTTTCCTGTCATTATTGAAAGAGATTGTGATATCTCACATCTCACAATTTTGGCTACATAATGTTAGATCCCTCACTTCCAAGGCAGTCATAGTCAATTAACTAATATTGATGTGATTGGCCTGACTGAAACATGTCTCAAGCCTGATGAATTTACTGTGTTAAATGAGGCCTCTCCTCCTGGTTACACTAGTGACCATATCCCCCGTGCATCCTGAAAAGTCGGAGGTGTTGTAAACATTTACAACAGCAAAACAAAAATCTAAACATTTCAAAAAAATAAAAAGTCCACGTTTTCATCTTTTGAGAATCTAGTCATGAAATCTTTGCAGCCTACTCAATCACTTTTTATAGCTACTGTTTACAGGCCTCCTGGGCCGTATACAACGTTCCTCACTGAGTTCCCTGGAATCCTATTGGACCTTGTGTAGTCATGGCAGATAATATTCTGCCAGATACGTTTTGATGACTTTAATATTCACATTGAAAAGTCCACAGACCCACTCCAAAAGGCTTTCGGGGCAACTCCGTGGGTTTTGTCCAACGTCTCCGGACCCTGGATCTAGATTTGTCCTGTGGACTGGCTGACTTTTTCCTCATAGTCCTGGACTATCAGATCACCATCTTATTACGTTTGCAATCGTAACAAATAATCTGCTCAGACCTCAACCAAGGATCATCAAAAGATTCCTAGATGCTATTCCAGACTCCCTCCACTTACCCAAGGATGTCGGAGTACAAAAATTAGGTTAACCACTTAACTGAGGATCTAAATTTGCGTAATACTCTAGATGCAGTCGCACCCCTAAAAACAAAAAAACATTTGTCAAAAGAAATGTGCTCCCTGGTATACAGAAAATACCTGACCCTGAAGCAATCTTTCAGAAAATTGGAACAAAAATGGCACTCCACCAAATTGGATGTCTTCCGGCTAGCTTGGAAAGACAGAACCGTGCAATATCGAAGAGCCCTCACTGCTGCTCGATCATCCTATTTTTCCAACCCAATTCGAGGAGAATAAGAACAATCCAAAATGTATTTTTGATACTGTCGCAAAGCTAACTAAAAAGCATTATTCAACAAGAGAGGATGGCTTTTACTTCAGTAGTGATGAATTCATGAACTTCTTCAATTAACTTCATTATCATTAGAAACTTCATGATCATTAGAAAGCTAATTGCGGACTCCTCTTTGAATCTGTGTATTTCTCCAAAGTTCAGTTGTCCTGAGTCAGCACAGAAGTGCCATGATCTAGGATCAATGGAGACACTCACGTTTTTTAATCCTGTATCTCATGACACATTAATGAAAATAGTCATGGCCTCTAAACCCTCAAGCTGCATACTGGACTCTATTCCAACTAAACTACTGAAAGAGCTACTTCCTGTGCTTGGCACTCCTATTTTTAGTTCTGATGTACTGACCTGTTGCACCGTCTACAACCACTGTGATTATTATTTGACTCTGCTGGTAATCTATGAACTTTTGAACATCTTGAAGAACAATCTGGCCTTAATGGCCATGTACCTCCCCCCGGCACAGCCAGAAAAGGTCTGGCCACCACCCAAAGCATGGTTCCTGCCTTTCTAGAGAGTTTTTCCGAGCCACAGTGGTTCTACATCTACATTGCTTGCTGTTTGGAGTTTTAGGCTGGGTTTCTGTATAGCACATCATTACACATTCTGTATAGCACGTTTCTGTATGTCACATCTGCTGATGTAAAAAGGGCTTTAAAAATATGTTGATTGATTGATTGAAGAAATCCAAGGGGACTGAATACTTTTGCAAGGCACTGGAAATGCTTTGATGTTTTTAGATGTTCACTTAAAAACAGAAATCTACTGGAATCGGGCATAATGAGCATTGACTGTTTGAAGTGTACAAAATGAATAGCATTGTAGGACGAGCTGGTATTTGCATTGTCTGATGAGATTTTAAAGATCTTAAAATGTTAAGTACGGACCTCTGTCACCCAAAACAAATATTGTAGGCACTGTACTATTTTAGTGCACTTCAGTTTTGAGTTTTCTTAATGTATCATTTATTATGCATATAATCTAGCTAGTAACATCCTAGTTTCACCTCGTGCCTTACGGCGAGGTGTGTTAACAAAATATTAAATGTTGGATGGTTACTGGATATCGTAGTGAACAATACAAATGCCTGATTTGAAAATACTAATTGTTTCACACCACAGCCAATACACTGTCTATTGTCTTGCTAGCTACTGGGCCCACCTGTTGTTGGACTCTTCATCACCTTCCTCATCCTCCGGTTGATCCCGAACCTCCTGTTGCTGTTCCCCCTCCTCCTCCTCCTCCTCCTCCTCCTCCACCACCACCTCCTCTGCCGTGGCCAGTGTGGCCTTCTCTGGCGGCAGATGTTGTTCGCTCTCCATGTGGAAGGAAGTGAAAGGGAGAGCCGGTTGCAAATCCTCCTCACTCCCCAAGCTAAACTGAGAGGAGACGTAGTTGGTTACAGTGGTCCTAGTACAAGGAATCCCTAACAGCTTCATCTGAAGGTTCAATCTAAAGGCCAGTTGATTGAGTTTAAGTGCCTGGACTGTGAGTGTCAGTTCAAGTCAGGTGCTGTCCTGTTCCAGTCAGGCGAACAAGGTGTCGAACATAGGACTCCTAGCTCTCCCTCTCTCTCTAGGGCACCTGTTAGACTAGTACTTGGCAGATATTCATCTTTCCTGTGTCAGCTACTGCCCGCTTTTTATTAAAGGTCTCATATTACACAGTAGACCAAAATCCCCAGCCAACTTCACACATCACATGTTGAGCGTGACGGACATTTTTCTCTGGATCGGCTTTGAAATTAATATACTGAATTAATATATATAACAGATTAATATACTAGACTCCTACTTGCAACACTCAAAACATTGTAGCGCACTGTATAAAGAATAAAGGATACATAGCAATAATACACAGCAAATTATCCAGTGTTAAATCAACACTGGGGAATTTGCTGTGCAGGCATTCTGATTGGCTGTCAGACATTATCACAACTTTCTTTGTTAAATTACCTGTGGTTGGTTGTCAGGCTGCTCAGTGGGCGTGGCCTCTTGGTCCCGCCCCTCTGTCTCAGACTCCGCCTCCTCCTCCTCATCTACCTCATGGATGGTGGGCGTGACCTCCGAGGGCGGCATGGAGGTCTTTTTTTTCTTTCGTTTCTTCTTGCGCCGGCGGTCGCTGTCCATGCTGAGCACCCGCTTGCGTAGGCGCTGGGGCGGGGGCAGGTGGGTGGACAGGGGGTGGTGAGTGTGGTGAAAGGTGTGCCGATGATCTGTGAAAGGGAACGTAGGAGTTTAAGTGAGAATAATGGCAAAGCATGCCGGCATAGTGCATTGTGAAGAAGTGTTATGAGCATTTACAGCCCCTTTATAACATCTTACAGGTTGTTTTCAATAAAACGTCACTATATGGTGTAGAGTGTTCAATTTTCCTGCTGTGGGGCAAGCAGACCCAGAGCTCCGCTAAAACCATTGACAACTGCGTGCCGTTTGTTAAATAAATGTTAACTATTTGGTTGTAATGTCATCACCTCATGAAGAGCAGCCCTACAGATTTCAGATTATTCCATGCAAAACAATTGCTCACATTTAGCTCTATCATCAGTTAAGCAGCAAGTAACTGCATGCTTATGTGTCGGTGTATGCACCTAGGCCGTGTTTGCCGTGGTGCTGTTGGTTGATGTTTACTTTCCAAGCTACAGGTAGAAACGTTGTACAGTTGGCTGAACATTTAGTGTTAAGCAGACAAAATGTACTTTTCTTCTCCAACTAGCGCAGTTAAGTAACAAGAGTGTTCAATTACGATTGCTGCTGACAGGCATGATATAGGCTACATTGATTGATGGACCATGTCAAATTGGCTAGCTAGCTATTAACAGATCACTACAATATGGCAAGTTAACAAGGGTACTTTTAGGGGATGAGCTACACTATATCCAAATATTGTTTCATTTGCTTGCCATCTATAGTGGCGATGACAGTAGTCCAACTGACAACTTTACTAGGTTGAGGACTTGCCGATATCAAGCTGTTTCCAAAAGCATTATACCGGCAGGCTTAAGGAACCCCAACACTGATTTATGTTAGCAAAAACTGTTAAAAGCAGACATCCTGGGAACTTTTTCCCTGTGTTCTACAAAAGCATACCAGTATAGAAGTCTACAGATTAGTGAAAGGGCTTACACTCAAAATCCTTTTCGTTGTAGTTGCGGCCCATTTTTTCTCCGCTGCTGAACACGGACTCAGTGATGATGTCCCCGAACCTCTCCACTGATAATGCCTTCTCCCAGTCCTCCTCCTCCTCTTCCTGCTCCTCTGTGGAACCTTCCTCATCCTCCTCCTCCTGTAGGAGAGAGAGAGAGAGAGAGAGAGAGAGAGAGAGAGAGAGAGAGAGAGAGAGAGAGAGAGAGAGAGAATAGGGGAGTTTGTGCATATGTTGTCAATGTCACAAATTCTGCAGTTACCAAGTGGTTTATAGTCAAGCTACATCAATCGCGTTCCTACATATGTAATTACTCCACTGTATTACAATGGTTACCTAAATAAGCCAACTTTCAGTGTGTCAGAGAGTCGTCACAGACAGTGCAGTCTATTCACTATTCAGTGTGCATGTGTGTAGGGTAAGTGATAGGATAGGTAAAGGTATGTAATAGTAGCATGACCAACTGTACCAGATAAGACAAACCAAAATACGTTAACAGACAGTATCAGTGTCCACTCCATAGTACTATGTATATACAAGAGGACCTGTCATTAGCCATCTACTCACGTGCAGTGGATCGATGCAGCAGAGCGCTGAGAGAGGGTGAGGCTAGCCTAATGCACTGCTGGGCTCTCTACTAACACTTTTTCATTGTTGTCATGTTGTGTTGCTACCATGTTGTGTTGTCATGTGCTGCTGCCATGTTTATGTTGTTGTCTTAGGTCTCTCTTTATGTAGTGTTGTGTTGTCTCTCGTGTCGTGATGTGTGTTTTGTCTTCTATTTTTATTCAATTTATTTTTAAAGCCACCATCCCCACAGGAGACCTTTTGCGTTTTGGTAGGCCATCATTGTAAATAAGAGATTGTTCTTAACTGACTTGCCTAGTTAAATAAAGGTCAAATAAAAACTGTAATAACACACTACTGTCGCTAATGGGCTTAAAAAAAAGAAGACACCTGTACCGTGTCAGATATAGAATTGAAATGTATTCAATTTTGAGTTTGCAGCCCAATATTACACTTTATCACAGATGACTGAAATCTAACAAAACTGTTTTTACATAGAAACACCAGGTTTTCATCTTTTAAAAAAGAAATGTTTATTAATTATGAAAATATGAAAAATATGAATACCATTCCACTCGAGGCCACTAGGTAATTTGATTGCCGGAAAGGGCCCCACTAACACACTGCACTCTGGGAAGCCTAACTTCCCAGAGTGCCTTCCTTTAAATGAATTGTAGAGTTACCACCCATGACTGAATTTGACGAAGACAAGCTTGTTGCATTCATCCAATTTCAGTCCTCTGGAGTTCACCAAGTGAGCTCCTGAGTGAATATGTTTTCATTCAAATGTACTTTGTTTAAATGTCATAAAGAGTCAAAATCATGTTTTTCCTGAAATTGGATGATGCTTGAAGGAAACCAAATCAAAGTATGAAAAATGACTGTCCCTTCTACATTGATACAGTTTGATCATAAAGTTACTGGTCCCCTCCCCATGTCAAACACTTGGATTCAACATTAAGGGGACAAGGTGACATCACCTTAACTCTCATTTTAATACACCAATGGTAACATGATATTCCTTTACCTAATTAAAAGTACTGCCTTTTAACCAAAATCGGCGAAGGTGTGTTTGCAGTGGGGCGTGGTTTATATAGCTAGATAGCTACTCTACTGGTGCCAAAATTTGACTGCAAGGTGTCAGCAAATATAATTAAAAGTTGACCCTATTCATCTATGGCAAAGATACATATGTGTTTCCCCTTTCATCTATGTCTGGTGCAAGCTAGTTACTGGCTAGCTGTGTCTTCAGACAGCATGGAACGAAAGGGGGGAAGGGTCGTTAAAAACTCAGATTACAGTCAACACATCCGTCAGTGCTGATTTGAACCGCATAACAAGAGACAAGCCAAACAGGAGATGTAGGAAAAAAATGATGTATCACTGATGCAATTTCAATGTTGTTTGAGTTGCACTGTGTGTCACCAAATTTGCTTGAGATAATTTTACTGCAATGCTGCCCACTGCATCCAAGTTGATTGACATAGGCGTTTGAAAGAGCTGCCAGTGAAGGCGAGCTCATGAATATAAGCTCCCTGCCCACTCAGCCTGTCTTTTCAAACGTCCTGGTAGTTAGCCATGAGAGAAAAAGTACTTTCAGAATGACTGTTCAGAACCTTTAACACAATACAATATAGCTGTGTTCAAATACTCATACTAACAGCACTAACCCTACTATTTCAGACATAAATTCAGCATGTAGTACGATTATTGGTCATAGTATAGATATAGTTAGTATGCCAAAAGTTCCCGGATGTCGTACTACATACGACAAACTATGAAGCACATAAGCAGTGGACACAATTTCCATGCTTTTAGGGCCCATAAGGCAATTATTTTGAAAATGGGCGTGGCTTCACAACATTTTCAGATTTGAAGAAAATGCCAGAAAATATGCAGCTGAAGAGAGGATACAAATTCAATGCTTTAACTAATTATGACAAATGTTAAGAAGTGTTGAGCAATGTGAAAAAGTACCCTTACAAAAAAAGATTGCAGTCAAGTGCAGTATAACTGTAGTATGCTGCAAATATTGCATCCAAATTAACACAGGTTATTTTACTGCAGTAATTTTGCTGTGTGACTGCAGTTAGAGTGCAAGATAACTGCAGTACACTATAGTTATTCTGCAATTACTGAATCCAAAATGCCACAGTTGACTGCACTTTTACTGCAGTTTCAAAACTGCAATCTTTTTTGTAAGAGTAATGACTTTTCAAATAAGTTACGTTATGTTGGCAATTTGTTAGCTATGCTAGCCTTATGAACCACACAGTTGCTTGCATGTACCAGTATGTTAGCTAACTACCTGAAGTTGGTTGGCTACTAATACATCAAACTTGCCTGTATATTAGCATAACTAACTAAAAACCCAACGTTTATTGACTTGATTATTCACGTCATTCTTAGCATAGCTAAGTAGTATAGTTATTTTTTCTTCTCAATGGACATTGTTAGTGAAGTCGGAAGTTATGCTAGTTAGTCGTTGTTATGCTAACAAGCTAGCAAGAAGTTGCATATCAACAGCATCAACTTCCGGCAGACAGGTGAAGCGCTTGTCCACTCAACTGAAAGGATACTGTTTGTTTACAATATACTAAAATAAAGTAATAGTATGTAGTATATACTCATTAAGTATGTAGTATACAGTATGTTATCTGATGGTCCAATCGCATTCTATCCCCTATCAACACTTTTTAACTGTTGGTGCCAACGAGAATGACATAAGAAAGTAGTCAAGATGACAAGCTTGATTGAGCCTCTGCCATGTATATCGAGTGTTACTGTATTACCTTATGCCTCACTTATTATGAAAATATATATGTTATTTTGAAGCTGCAAAAGTGGTCTACTCTAATGTATTTCATTCTACCTATAGGCTATATTAATATTTATATCTAAGATCCCAACAAACAAAATTTCCCTCCTGGGTGGGGATCCAAGAGAGGGGGGGGGGGGGGGGGGGCGTCGTAAACTCTCTCTCTCTCTGCACTGCAATATGAAGAAGTCAAAAATCCTTTGTGAGTAGAGAGAAACTCTGCCCCAAAACTTTAACATCAAAACGTTGGACATTGAAACAATATTTCTAATATAAATAATGTGAGAAATGGTTGGTGGGGCTCTAAACAATAATCATGTCAATCAGTTGTTGTTTTGTGATATCATTAAGGACAGTATAACCAAATAACGGTATCTCTACAAATGTATACATCCCAGTTATCAGATGTACATTTAAATGTTGTGGAAGTTATATGGTTAAATATGAAACTATTTGTGAATAGATGAAATGTGATTTTAGCTTTCTAAATGAGATTATTGTTTTTCATGTAAAGTTTTACCCAGTCAGTAACCACGCCCACTTGAGCACAGACATTATCCCGAGAGTGTTTATGAAAGGACTCCTAACAAAATGTACATTAGACCAGACAGCGTGGTGCAGTGGCTGCACGGCTGAGAAATGGTTTAAAACTAAAGACCAGTATATGTGCAGCACGAGCTGAATACTTTAAAGAAATGGTTTAAAGACTTCAATACCAGAAAATGGTTATACCCTCTGAAGCTCTCTCTCTCGATGAAGAAGAAGAAGAAGAAGAAGAAGAAGACTGCACGGGAACATTCAGCTTGCAGCTGTTTATGCACTGTTAGCCTAGGAAACTCGATTGAAGACCAGAGTCAAATAAGGGAAAAGGGGATACCTAGTCAGTTGTACAACGAAATGCATTCCACTGAAATGTGTCTTCGGCATTTAACCCAACCCCTTTCAATCAGAGAATTGCGAGGGGCTGCCATAATAGTCAGCCACGTCTTCAGCACCCAGGGAACAGTAGGTTAACTGCCTTGCTCAGGGGCAAAATGACAGATGTTTGCCTTCTCAACTCGGAGATTCAATCCAGCAACTTTTCGGTTACTAGCCCAATGCTCTAGGCTACCTGCAATTTCCTCTCACTGCTATAGGTATTCTAAATAATTAGAGTGAAGGACAAGGCCCGCTTAACACTGAGTAGTACAGCTCCGGAAGATCCGTTCTAACAGAGCCTACACTTTCTGTCGTTTCCCCAAGGTGTTTGCAGCATTGTGATGTATTTGTAAAGTTGAAAATTGACCATAAGAGACTACATTTACCAGGTGTCCGCTCGGTGTCCTCCGTCGAAACTATTGCGTAATCTCCAGGTGCGTGCATTTTTCCATTTTGAACAGAGGAGAAACCAAACTGCCACGAGTGATTTATCATCGAATAGATATGTGAAAAACACCTTGAGGATTGATTCTAAACAACGTTTGCCATGTTTCTGTCGATATTATGGAGTTAATTTGGAAAAAAGTTTGCCGTTGTAATGACTGAATTTTCTGGGTTTTTTCTTAGCCAAACGTGATGAACAAAACGGAGCGATTTCTACTACACAAATAATATTTTTGGCAAAACTGAACATTGCTATCTAACTGAGAGTCTCCTCATTGAAAACATCCGAAGTTCTTCAAAGGTAAATTATTTTATTTGAATGCTTTTCTTGTTTTTGTGAAAATGTTGCCTGCTGAATGCTAGGCTTAATGCTCTGCTAGCTATCAATACTCTTACACAAATGCTTGTGTAGCTATGGTTGAAAAGCATTTTTTTGAAAATCTGAGATGACAGTGTTGTTAACAAAAGGCTAAGCTTGTGAGCCAATATATTTATTTCATTTCATTTGCGATTTTCATGAATAGTTAACGTTGCGTTATGCTAATGAGCTTGAGGCTATAATTATGTTCCCGGATACGGGATTGCTCGTCGCAACAGGTTAACTAAAATGTTCCCACGGTGCCCCAGATTACTACTTAATTAATTGTTATATGATTCATTTATTTGCTAAATAATTGAACTTGGTATATAATTATTCGATAAATAGCCATCACTGCATTAATGGTAGTCACATCACAACATCATGTGCTTATGATCATATATTTATACAAATTCAAATAACTGTTGTAGTTTTTGGTTCTTCATGAAATATTTGGCAGCCATCAAATAATTTTCGGGGGTTTTCAAATAACTTGCATATATTCAAATACCTTCAAATATTAATTGTTTTTCTGAGACTTGTATTTAAATATCAAAGAAAATCTATATCAACTATATTTGACTGCCTTGAGTATTTGAAAAGTTGGAATTTTCAAATAAATTACAAAATACAACAATTTTCTGCCCAGGTCTGCATGTGACTATAGCTCAGATGCACATTGTCAGAGGGGGCTTCTAGAGATGAGGTAGCCTCACCCTTTAGCTCCCATTGGCCTCCAGAAGCTTTCATCTGGGCTTTGAAGTTAAGACAAGAAGGGGTGGGGGTTGTTTGTTGAGGTGAGAAGGACCAACAGGTGCCTGTTCAGGAGGACAAAAACTGACAGGTACACTGTGTTGTTACTTGTTATAAGCATATATGAGCATTGGCCACCTGTTTTACAGTTGCACCAATACCACAACCATCATTTCTTCACAGCAAGTGTTCTGTATAAAACTATATTTCGATTCAAACACATCTGACAATGCATATAACTGCCCTGGTTTAAAAAGCATAATTAATATTTCATATGCTGTGGCTAGGAAAATCCAGCACAAAGAAGATCATTAAAATATTTAGAAGGTGCTGATTAGTGGAGTGATGCTGTGTGTGTGTGTGTGTGTGTCTTTCATCCAGACTCCATCTTTGACCTTACAGTAATACAGACGACACTACCTGTGAAGTCAGATGATATATCATTCTCCCCATCACAGACAAGTGGTTGGCCATGTGCCTGAGCCCAGTCCTCTGTGTGTGCGCGCTCGTTCACTTGTGCATGCGTGTGCATTTGTGTTGGTCAGTTTCTGGGCATTTGTAATCATGACAATGTCAGTCACTATGTCACTCTTGTCGCCTCCTATCTCCTTTGCATAATCTATGCTGACATAGTCCATGCCTGGATGCCATCCATCAAAATCTGTACTGATGCGTATGATGTCTTTATGCTACAGGCTAATGTCCAAAAAACAACCAGAGACACTCTACTACAAGAACTGAGTAAAGTGGTGATCTCCTGGCTAAAAGCCTTTGCACAGAAGAGAGAGAGAGGCGGAGAGCCATGGTGGATACACTGTTCTCCCAAGGGGGCCAAGAGGTTTATGTTAACTAAGTAAGTCAAGTCACAGGCTAATAATCTCATTTCATGTGAGTTATTTTATGTTAGGAAGTTACTCTCTGGCTATGAATGCCTTCAAGCTGCATTATCAAATGAGGGAGGTAATGTATGACTGTATGACATGTTTAGTACTGTATATTCAGATGAGTGGAATACAGTATTCAATCAGTATTCACTGTACTGTCAAGCTTACTGTCACAGTTAAAAATGGAATTCAAGGTTTTATCATGTTCAAACAACATTCGTCGGGTTGAGACAAGTGTCTTTATACACCTACCGTACAGGCACACAAATATTTGTTCCAAATCTACGCTTCAACTGAGAAAAGGACACAGGTAAAGAAGCAAAAGCACGATTTGAAGCATATTGCTTTTGACAACTATCTAAGCATCACATTGTACTCCCAACACAAGCATATTGGCCTGAATAGTGTTTGTCTCGTCTCTTCATCCTGCACATTGTATCTGGCTATTGTGTGAATGGTAATTGCCTTGTTGCTACATGTGGGCTTGAAAGAGTGCAGAAAAAAAGGTTATGGATTGCATTTACATTTGTGACACTGGCGAGACAAACAAAGGACGGCGCTAGGAATTCAGGATTGGCCTACAGATGTGTTTGTTCTCTCTTCACCAGGGCTCTGAGTAAACTGCAGATAGAGTTAGAAATGTCACAAGCAGCAGGCTCTGTGCTGTTAGAGCACTGATTATGCTTTTGTGTCCCAAGGCGCTACTGTGTCTCTGTAGAACTGTAGCCTACTCCCGACCAGTCACGTTGTACAGCGCCTTAGTGGTGCAGCGATCTAAGACACTGCTTCGCAGAGCAAGCTGTGTTGCTACAGATGCTGTTTCAATACCCGTGTCACGCCCTGACCTTAGAGAGCCTGTTTATTTCTCTATTTGGTTAGGTCAGGGAGTGATTTGGGTAGGCACTCTAGTTTTCTATTTCTTTGTTGGCCGGGTATGGTTCCCAATCAGAGGCAGCTGTCTATCGTTGTCTCTGGATGGGAATCATACTTAGGCAGCCTGTTTTCCACCTGAGTTTGTGGGATTTTGTTTTTGCATAGTTGCTGTGGAGCCTGCAGAACTTTACGTTAGTTTGTATTTTGTTGTTTTTTGGTGTCATTTGAAAATAAAGTAAGATGTACACTTTCCACGCTGCGCTTTGGTCCCATTCCGACGACGGACGTAACAACCCGTGCCGGTCTTGACTGGGAGACCCATGAGATGACTGTAGATTTTTGGTTTCTCTCCCTCTAAAAACAGAAATAAATATTCATAACAAACTGGCTTTACTTACAAATTAGTAACAATGTCTCACCCCATGTTCAAGAATGGCCTTTTTCTCGCTCTTTTTACATTATTTGAAAACGAAATCATCTCCAAAATATTGTTATTTTGGAAGCAGAGCAATTATTATTAATTTAGAATTATATAAAAGCTCCTTGGATATTCTCACAGATATATTATTAACCCTGTTATTAGCAGGACAATATATACAGTATTGGTCATATTGGTCATGGCACCCGAGTGGCACACAATGGGATTGCCTTGCAGTTCTTCAGCTGTATCCACTGAAATATCGGTGGGCGAGCAAGGTTCAAGTCATGAGGGCAGGGGGCACGGGATGGGGGAAGGGGGTTGGAGGAAGGGGGAGGGTGGACCCCCACCCTGCCCCACTGGGTAGCACAGAGCAACAATTTAAGGGGCATTGCACTAATAATGGCGCTGAAACATTCCTGCTGTTCTTAGAGCCAGTCTGCATGTTCAAACTAAAACAATGTAACTAATAATGGCGCGAAAAATGCCCCTTAGATATGATTTCGGAGGGCAGATATTATTGAATATTAAAGCATTAGACCTCTCACTAAAGGCGTCACTGAAAAGTTATACTTAAATCCGAACTGGATTTACTGAAAAAGGATATGAAAAGCACACATTTGGAAATCCCAAACTCTAAAAGTAATTGGAAAGATAGATACAAATTATTTGTGACATTGTGGTTACAATAAACAATGTAAACAAGATGCTGTGTTTTTATTTACAGTAGTGATTGACTGCTGGTGGCATTTTGAAAACAGGTTTTCCAACACTTGTAGGCCGATTAGCAGGACAATAGACTCTTTATTGCCCGGCTACTGTAGGTGTGACACCTTTTCAGTATTCTTCACCCTGCCACAAACTCCACCTTTAACACAGTTACCATTCAAAAACGAGCTGTTTATCTAAAAAAAAAAAAAAGATGACATTGCGACCAAAGAGAACAGACGAAATGGACATCGTCTTCATCAAGCCAGGTTATTTCTATGGCGCTACCTGTTCCAGGGTTAGGACCATAACCACGACAGGATCAAGAAAACTAAAGGTAGTTTGGTTTCAGTGCATTTTCTTCAAAGAAATGTATATAGCCTGTCAATGTGTAGGCATACTGTGTAATAAAATTGATAATGAAATAAAGGTTAATAAATCAAAAATGGTGTACTAAAAACGTGTTTTTGCAGAGCATACAACCATGCTGGCAACCCTCCGTGGAGATCAGAGGACAAAGGGCTGGACGACAGGCCGCACCGGATAAATACATGGTTGCCAAGAAAGAGGTTACTTTTGCTAGATTATTCAAATGTGTATGCAGCATTTGTGTGTTGGGAGTCACTTCTAATTCTTAATTGATCTACCGGTTCCATCATTGGCCACTGTAATCGATGGGGGCTCAGGGTGGTACCATTCTGCTCATCTGATGAAGGTGCACATGGATCAGATTCAAACTTTGAAGACCGAGATTGAGTCATTGAAGGCAGACCATCAGAAAGAGAAACCTTTTCTGAGGGCAGAGGTGCAGGCGACAGCTGATGCATTGGTCCAGAGCCAGGCGCCATTGGTGGAGCATAGAAAGACGCGTTGAAGAGGGTGAGGAACGAGATGGAGTCACAATCCATGCCAGGCACACCTGTGATCTCTGGAACTCCACCTCCGACAGGCAGAGTCAACATACCTGGCGGGTTTATCGGGTCGTTGGTTCACCCTGACATTTATATTCCTCTTCTGACAACAGAACTTGACCAACTGCTCACCAGGCACAGCATGTTATGCTGTTCAGCTATTCCAACGATGTGTAACCGAAGAGAAATAACATGGGTGGGCAAAGAATACCAACTGGGATGGATCCTGAGGCAAATGTGGCTTACCAGTGAATCTCTGGGTGTTCATCGTTAATACTGTGTTTCAGAAGTTTCTGTTCATGACTGATGCAACCCGAAAAAGCATTAAAGACAGAGTTAATGCATACTTGAGGTCACTGAGAAAGTCTGGACATGGCCTGCTCTCCCTTATGTAAGGAATTAGGCACTTTCCCATATTTACTACAGTATGTACTGTAGGCTATGTTTACTTGTCAGACTGCACAGTAGCCTAATAATCTTCAAAATGCTTTATTGCCCAAATGTAAAAGCATGTCGGATAAAGCATTTACTGTACAGTACTGTATTTCTTCATCAGCATCTTTATGCTTTCGTTAATAAAATAATGATAAAAATACTCTTTCACGAATTACTATGGGAATAAATATCACTGAATTACAGAAATATTGGAACAATGTTGTCTAATGAAGGTCAACAAACTGTTGCTTACTGGAAAATACTCTTTCAAACACACACGGTCACGTAGTACAGTGCCATTATGGTGATTAACAGGTGGCTGGACAATAGACTTGCCTAGAAGGAGGGCAGGAGGATAATTATATTGTCAAATGTATTTCTTAGTTAGGTTGGCTGTATCACAATCGGCAGTGATTAGTTCCAATATCAGTTTAATCCACCAGAAAAGACAAAACAAATAATACAACAAAAGGTATTATTATTATTATTATTATCTATCACATCCGACCGTGAAATGGGAGTCCCATAGGGCGGCACAATTGGCCCAGCGTTTCTCTCCCTCTAAAAACAGAAATAAATGTTTTGGCCTTTACAAATATTACTTGGTCCTTTATTCAGATTACAATCACTCACTTTAGTCTTTTTGAAAACCAAATATTAAGTTGGCACAGTCGTATAGCTCGGCACCTACATAAAGCTGAGTGACTCACTCATTCATGGCTTTGGATCAAAATAAACAAGTACTAACAATCTTTCTGATAGTCTTTAATAAATAAATGTTTTGGTTATCCTGACCTGGACACCATGTACAGTATTATAATAGCCCCTCCCGAGTGGCGCAGCTGTCTAAGATGCTGCATCACAGTGCAAAATGCGTTGCAACAGATGAAGGTTTGATACCTGTGCTGGCCGACACCTATGAAGTGGCTATTGGTTTTATTAATCAAATCAATGTAGCAAAATTTCTTAAAATCAGTCCCATATACTATGTTCTTACAAAAAATGTTTTAAATTCTCTAGTACAGCCACTATTGAAGGCTATCAAATACTTCTCAAAGATGCCCTCTTGTGGTCAAACTAGCACTAATGGTAACAGTGGTTGGTAACAGTGCCATAGAATTAATGGTAACAGTGGCATAGAATTCTGTTGCACCATGCAAGCTGTGCTGCAGTAAGCTGCAACTTTTAAAGGACGAACCACTGTAGGACACTCTATGGGCAGCAGCTAGCAGACTTCTCCATTCCCAAAGCTGCAGGCCTTTGGGTAGTCATCTAGAACCTGTAAAACATGGTTTTCCATCCAGTAGCAGTTAACAATGATCCATATTGGGCACACATTTACGATGTCCATCTAATCCAAGTTTGTTGTCACAATGCCCCCTCTCCCAGCATGTTCTAGCATAGGCGTAGTTGTGTTTCTTTACACAAACCTAACTCTACCCATGTACTTCTCTCTCATGCCTACACAGGCTATGCCATCCCACAGGCTTCCTGGAACTCCCACCTTGAAAGAGAAGGGTTACACAGGTATGCAAACCTCTTTAGTGCTGTGAATAGTTTGGAAGTGACCACACAGCAAAATATCCAAGGACCTGGGAGTCCGATTTGACTGGATTCCTTTGGGCTTCAGAGGTCCTGCCCCCCTGATCTCCCCTTGTTACTGCAGCTGACATAGTGCTGAAGCTGGCTGGTGGCTGCTTGGATGACATCACATCACCATGGTAACCCAGTCCCAGTTGGCCCCTGGGGATAGGGCTTGCCTACATGTGGTTTATGTTAACCCCACTGTTGCTGACCCCCACCCATCCCACCTCACCCTACACCAGTGGGGATCAGATGTGCAGACAAACTAAACGAGACAGGGCTCCACCTTAGCTTGAGATTTATTGTGTGTGTGTGTGTGTGTGTGTGTGTGTGTGTGTGTGTGTGTGTGTGTGTGTGTGTGTGTGTGTGTGTGTGTGTGTGTGTGTGTGTGTGTGTGTGTGTGTGTGTGTGATAACTGATCCTCCCACCTGCAAAAGTAACAATTCTAAGCATATTGTAGTAGAAAAATGATATGCCACCATACATGGTGACTCATCAGTCTCCACTTACTGGAGCTCATTCTGTGACTCCTTATACATTGAATCTAACACACACACACACACACACACACACACACACACACACACACACACACACACACACACACACACACACACACACACACACACATTAATAGTCCCATAGCCCCTGTATGAGTCATCACTGCTAAACCCATTTAATCAGACTGAATATCATCCATTGATTCTGCAGCAGAGAATACTAAAAGAAGAGTGGGATATGCTCAGCATTTTCATCTTGAGGATATACAGTGGGGCAAAAGCCACCAATTGTGCAAGTTCTCCCACTTAAAAAGATGAGAGAGGCCTGTCATTTTCATCATAGGTACACTTCAACTATGACAGACAAAATGAGAAAAAAAATCCTGAAAATCACATTGTAGGATTTTTAATGAATTTATTTGCAAATTATGGTGGAAAATAAGTTTTTGGTCAGCTACAAACAAGCAAGATTTCTGGCTATCACAGACCTGTAACTTCTTCTTTAAGAGGCTCCTCTGTCCTCCACTCGTTACCTGTATTAATGGCACCTGTTTGAACTTGTTATCAGTATAAAAGACACCTGTCCACAAACTCAAACAGTCACACTCCAAACTCCACTATGGCCAAGACCAAAGAGCTGTCAAAGGACACCAGAAACACAATTGTAGACCTGCACCAGGCTGGGAAGACTGAATCTGCAATAGGTAAGCAGCTTGGTTTGAAGAAATCAACTGTGGGAGCAATTATTAGGAAATGGAAGACATACAAGATGACTGATAATCTCCCTCGATCTGGGGCTCCACGCAAGATCTCACCCCGTGGGGTCAAAATTATCACAAGAACGGTGAGCAAAAATCCCAGAACCACACGGGGGGACCTAGTGAATGACCTCCAGAGAACTGGGACCAAAGTAACAAAGCCTACCATTAGTAACATACTAGGCCGCCAGGGACTCAAATTCTGCAGTGCCAGACGTGTCCCCCAGCTTAAGCCAGTACATGTCCAGGCCCGTCTGAAGTTTGCTAGAGAGCATTTGGATGATCCAGAAGAAGATTGGGAGAATATCATATGGTCAGATGAAACCAAAATAAAACTTTTTGTTAAAAACTCGTCGTGTTTGGAGGACAAATATTGCTGAGTTGCATCCAAAGAACACCATACCTACTGTGAAGCATGGGGGTGGAAACATCATGCTTTGGGGCTGTTTTTCTGCAAAGGGACCAGGACGACTAATCCGTGTAAAGGAAAGAATGAATGGGGCCATGTATCGTGAGCTTTTGAGTGAAAACCTCCTTCCATCAGCAAGGGCATTGAAGATGAAACATGGCTGGGTCTTTCAGCATGACAATGATCCCAAACACACCGCCCGGGCAACGAAGGAGTGGCTTCGTAAGAAGCATTTCAAGGTCCTGGAGTGGCCTAGCCAGTCTCCAGATCTCAACCCCATAGAAAATCTTTGGAGGGAGTTGAAAGTCTGTGTTGCCCAGCAACAGCCCCAAAACATCACTGCTCTAGAGGAGATCTGCATGGAGGAATGGGCCAAAATACCAGCAACAGTGTGTGAAAACCTTGTGAAGACTTACAGAAAACGTTTGACCTCTGTCATTGCCAACAAAGGGTATATAACAAAGTATTGAGATAAACTTTTGTTATTGACCAAATACTTATTTTCCACGATAATTTGCAAATACATTTTTCTGGATTTTTTTTTCTCATTTTGTCTGTCATAGTTGAAGTTTACCTATGATGAAAATTACAAGCCTCTCTCATCTTTTTTTAAGTGGGAGAACTTGCACAATTGGTGGCTGACTAATATATTTCATTCCTTTAACAGATTTATTTTTAAATGTTTACATATTTTCATGTATTATTTCCTGCAAACCCTACCACCCCTCACCTAATTGGAGTAAACTAAGAAGCAACAACACTTTTTTATGGCGGTTTTGGAGCAGCGGCTTCTTCCTTGCTACGCGGCCTTTCAGGTTAAGTCAATATAGGACTCGTTTTACTGTGGATATAGATACTTTGTACTTGTTTCCTCCAGCATCTTCACAAGATCCTTTGCTGTTGTTCTGGGATTGATTTGAACTTTTCACACCAAATTACATTCACCTCTAGGAGACAGAATGCGTCTCCTTACTGAGCGGTATGATGGCTGCGTGGTTCCATGGTGTTTATACTTGCGTACTATTGATTATACAGATGAACGTGGTACCTTCAGGTGTTTGGAAATTGGATGAACCAGACTTGTGGAGGTCTAAAAAAAAAGATCTTGACTGATTTCTTTCGTTTTTCCCATGATGTCAAGCAAAGAGGCACTGAGTATGAATGTAGGCCTTGAAATACAGCCACAGGTATACCCCCAAGTGACTCAAATGATGTCAATTAGCCTATCAGAAGCTTCTAAAGCCATGACATAATTTTCTGGAATATTCCAAACTGTTAAAGGCACAGTCAGCTTAGTGTATGTACACTTATGACCCACTGGAATTGTGATACAGTGAATTATAAGTTAAATAAAATTGTTGGAAAAATTACTTGTGTCATGCACAAAGTAGATGTTGTTGAAAAACAACTTTAAATGACTCCAACCTAAATATATGTAAGGGAATACCCCCCTGAATTGTACAAAAATGAATGGCAAGATATTGGCATTGGACAAACCATGTACACGATGTCCAATACCACCCAAAGCGGCGTTGATTCGTGCAAAGTATATGGCAAATGCCATATGGCAATTGCCAATTGTAACACCTCAAAAATCCAACAGGGGGCGAGTGCGCTCCACCGGGGTTTTTCATATTGGAAATGCAACCCAAGTCAACATCCAAAAGAAAAATTTTGAAAAAAGGATATTTTTTTCAAAAACTTTTCACCCCTTAAAAAAGTGCTTTCTGAGCCTTTTTTCGAAATTCTTTCGCTTTTTTTTGTCAATTACACATGTGTAAGAACTGTATGAATATACTTTTATCCAATTTTGATATCAATTTTTTTTTTTTTTTAATTACATGCGCATAAGGCATATGTTTTGTCCATTTGCAATATGATTTCATAGGAAGTCAAAAGTCAAAAGTCAAAAATGTCAAAATTTGGTAAAAAACTTCACACATCCTTAAAAAAGTGCTTTCTGGACCGTTTTTCAAAATTCTTCCAAATTTTGTGTCAATTACACACGTATAAGAACTGTATCAACATACTTTATTCATATTTTATTATCATAATTTTTTTTTTTTTTTTACTTGTGCATAAGGCATATGTTTTGTCCATTTGCAATATGATTTAATAGGATGTCAAAAGTCGAAAATTTGATTTTTTTTTTAAACTTTAAAAACTAAAAAAAGTGCTTTCTGGACCGTTTTTCGAAATTGTTTCGATTTTAAGACAATTAATCATGTGTAAGAAGTGTATGAATATACTTTTGTAAAATGTTATTATCATAATTTTTTTTTTTTACTTGTGCATAAGGAATATGATTTGTTCATTTGCAATATGATTTCATAGGAAGTCAAAAGTCAAAGTCAAAAGTCAATTTTTTGGGGGGCCAAAATTGACTGAACTGATGAACTCGGGACGGCCGGGCAGTGATAGTTGTTCATTTCCATCACTCGTTGTGTTGATTTCATCATGTCCATTTGGTGATGTTTTTTCACTATAGAATCATATTGCAAATGCGCGTGCAACTGGTAACCGGGAAAAAAAAAATGATGATTTCATTATGTCCATTTGTTTATGTTTCCTTACTTTTTCAAAGTCACTGTGCATTTGCAATATGTTTTACCATCACGAATTTGTCATGCTCAAAATTCAAACTATACTTTGCTCAAACTATACCTTTGTCAACTTGTATTATCATAATTTTTTTTTGTTTTACTTGTGCATAAGGCATATGTTTTGTCCATTTGCAATATGATGTCATAGGAAGTCAAAAGTCAAAGTCAAAAGTAACGATTTTCCTCCGTGCAACTGGTGATCTGAAATGTGCAACTGGTGATCTGAAATGTGCAACTGGTGATCTGAAATGTGCAACTGGTAACCCCAAAAATAAATATATGTAAACTTCTGACTTCAACTGTATATTTTGTTCGTTTTTAGCCCTGGCCTTCCTATTTCTGATGTCCATTCAGTTTGATTTCTATTTGACATATATTTTTAACAGTATATTTTACATTTGTTATCTTGTTGTTATTTGTCCCACCCTTCAGCACCATTGAACCCCTCCCATCTATCTCTTAACACCATCTATATTGGATTTCTGGTAAGGCGAGGGGTGGGGGTTTTGTCTTTTTGTCAAAGCAGCTGGTGAGCGATGTCTAATATTAAAGAAGTCTCAAGGCATTGCTCGCCTGAGGTAGAGTACCTTATGATAAGCTGTAGACCACACTATCTACTAAGAGAGTTCTCGTCTATATTATTCGTAGCCGTCTATTTACCACCACAGACCGATGCTGGCACCAAGACCACACTCAACCATTTCTATAAGGCCATAAGCAAACAAGAAAATGCTCATCCAGAAGCAGCGCTCCTAGTGGCCAGGGACTTTAATGCATGCAAACTTAAATCAGTTTTACCAAATTTTTACCAGCATGTCACATGTGTAACCAGAGGGAAAAAAACTGTAGACCACCTTTACTGCACACACAGAGATGTGTACAAAGCTCTCCCCCGCCCTCCATTCGGAAAATCTGACCAAAATTCTATCCTCCTGATTCCTGCTTACAAGCAAAAACTAAAGCAGGAAGTACCAGTGACTCGCTCAATACGGAAGTGGTCAGATGACACAGATGCTATGCTACAGGACTGTTTTGCTAGCACAGTCTGGAATATGCTTGGGGATTCCTCCAATGGCTTTGAGGAGTATACCACCTCAGTCGTCGTCAACGTTGTCCCCACAGTGACCGTACGTACATATCCCAACCAGAAGCCATGGATTACAGGCAACATCAGCATCAAAATAAAGGCTAGAGCTGCCGCTTTCAAGGAGCGAGACACTAAATCACTCTCGTCGCTAGCCATGAAGTGCTTTGGAAGGCTGGTCATGGCTCACATCCACACCCTCATGCCAGAAACCCTAGACCCACTCAAATTCGTTATACCGCCCCAAAAGATCCACAGACGACGCCATCTCAATCGCACTCCACACTGCCCTTTCCCACCTTTACAAAAGGAACACCTATGTGAGAATGCTGTTCATTGACTACAGCTCAGCGTTCAACACCATAGTGCCCACGAAGCTCATCACTAAGCTAAGGACCCTGGGACTAAACACCTCCCTCTGCAACTGGATCCTGGACTTCCTGATGGGCCGCCCCCAGATGGAAAGGGTAAGCAACAACACGTCTACCACGCTGATCCTCAACACTGGGGCCACTCAAGGGTGTGTACTTACTCCCCTGTTCACCCACGACTGCGTGTCCAAACACGACTCCAACACCATCATTAAGGTTGCTGACGACACAACAGTGTTAGGCCTGACTACCGACAACAATGAGACACCCTATAGGGAGGAGGTCAGAGAAAGTATTTTGGTCTGTAAAGTATTTTCCGTTATATGTCGGACCCCAGTAAGACTAGCTGTCACCATTGGCGTCGGCTAATGGGGAGCCTAATAAATCAAATGAAACAGAAGGCTGGTTGGCCAGCATAACCAGGTAGACAAGTGGTCACCAGCTGTTCGATCGCGATCGACTGGTCGATCTCCAAGGCATTCATAGACAATAGGCAAAAAATTATGTAAAGAACGCTACGCTAAAGACTTGCCTTCCAATTTTTATTTATTTATTTGCGCTATTGGTGGTAGGTGCACCCGATTCAGTTGCCATGTCTGTCTGCAGTAACGTAGCAGGCATAAAAGACAGTTAAAGCAAAGTTCATACTGTGAGATTTCTAAACTTTTAAAACCAGGAGTAGAGAGACAAATACAAATACAGCAAAGAGATGCTGTTTTTGAGTGTGTTCATGTTTAAGATTTTACTCAGCACTGTCAACACCTTTTATGAAATACTTTTATAAGCCATAACAGGTGCATTCTTCCTACTTCCACTTGCACTACAACCAGCACTGCAGCTGTAATTAATGAGTAGGAATGTGTTTTGATAGGCTTGCTTTGTTATTAATGGCTCTTTTTTAATATTGAGGAATATTTCACTTTCTCTTTTCATTGGAGTAACAACATGAATTTGTGCATGAGGCATGAGTTCCTCTATCAGCTGGAAGACAGTGTCCCTTTTTGGTCAGTATCAGCAGATAAAAGGGAGAGCGGAGGGACGTTGAGAGGCGGACCCTCAGTCTGCTGCTCTCTCCCTCCACTGAGACTAACCATCAGATGCAGGCACCAGCAGCCCAGTAAAACTACAATAAAAAGCATATTATTTAAATGTAAGCTCACTCAGCTGTGCCTCACAAATAATACAACAACTGATCTATTATCGGTGTTATTATTTGGCATACTTCAAATATATAAATTGTCCAAACAACAATGCATTGGCAGGGCAATTCAAGCAAAGCCAATATGCTGTGATGTATTGGGCGTATGGCACAAACCTCATTGCTACAGTACAGTTTTTAATAGATTAATGTTGCATATACATACGTTTTTTAAGGTATGTAACAAAAAAATCTTTGTAGGAGATCTCGGCTTGCATTTTGAGAGAGTGGTCTTGCTTCAGAAAAGGTTGGTGACCACTGAGCTAGGCCATGCTGGTCAGACCAGCTCCACCAGCATCTGACCAGCGCTGACCAACATAGACCAGAACGAACCAGCTTGAAATTTATGCTGGTCTATGCTGTTTTTTACAGCAGGCTATTCCTAGATATATCTTTTGTGGCTGCTGCAAAATGTCAAAGTGAACAAACAAACTAATGACTGGTTTGTCATGAGAAGAGGCGGGTTTAGCATTTAAACTACGTCATACTGCCCAGAGAGAGAGGGAAAAGGAGCCAAGAGAAAGAGCGTGAGAGAGGTGACTGCTCAGAAAGAGAGAGAAATGACAAAAAAAGGATTTAGAAAGAGAAATGCAGAGGTGAAATGGCATTATTGTTTATAGCAGATGTGTCTATGAAAGGGCACATATTGAATTCACTCTCTCACAGCCAATCAAAGGAGATGTGGCACTGACAGGGAGAGGCTAATCTCTCGATGCTAGCTGATAGATGAACAAAGAGACAAAGCCTTCGATAGCCAGCCTAGCGTGCATGGGAAATGCCACACACACACACATGCTCGGGCAGGATTCAAAATGAGTGTGTTTCTGTAAGCTTCAAATTAAATGCTGTCACAAACACTGTTGCACACACTGTACTACAGCAAGTGTATCTATCTCTACATGCAAACACATCTAAATACAGTACATGCACAGTATAATCTACAGGGGCCATACAAGTGTAAGGATACATAGCATGAGTGCCTCACCCTGCAGCTAAGCAGCTCAGTGGCTGGCTACACTGGCAGTTTGTTACCTCTGATCTCTCAGCAGTGATAACAGCTGGCGGCAGCAACATCTGCCCTTATTTCCCACCCATCTATCTGTCAACTTGTTCTACCTGGGAAGTGGCACATACCATAGAGCATAGAGTGCATTATCCTTAAGAGGTTCTGTCAGTGCCAGAGGCTAGAGGTTAATTCTGATGCAGCATGACGGATACTGACTGGAGAGCTTAAGATCTTAACCTTTGATGTCCAGAAGGCAAGCTAGTAGACTGGTATTTACCCACAGTATTTTCCCGGTTGCTTACCTTCAAGGCCCACTGTGATATTTTATGCTATTTTTGATCAGTTAAAATTAATACACATATGTATTTCATTTTTTAACGAAGGAGTGTCCCAGCTAGTACATTTGGTTCCTTGAAAGTTGTGGGACTGTACATTTTCGGTTTCCCATTGGTTCTAGGAATGAAGCCATACGTTTCCTGACTCAAAAAAGTATTTTAAAATGTTCTGAGAATGGAAGTGAACATTTTGCCTGTTCTGGAAATGTACATTTTTAGGTTGCAGGGATGGTCTGAGAATTCTTTTGGGAAATTCTAGGTTATTTTAAGGAAGTTAAATACAATTCTGAGAACATTTTCTTAACATTGTGATTATTTGTAGGTTTTTGAATAACTTCCTTAAAAGTTTTACTTAATGTTTCAACGAGACGTTTAATAACACTGCTACTTTAGTTTGGGTTAACTCCAAACACAGATAGGACACATGGAAATGAATTTGCTTTGGCATTACTCATGCGAACATCATTTTTAACTGTGCCATGTTTTTTTAACATAAAAACATTTTCTATTCAAACAGACCATATTTTAAAGGAAACAAGAACTCATTAAGATCATGTGTGGCCAATTAGTGGGCGCAGACAGCACACCCGAACACACTTAACAAGATAGAAGATAGAAGATGCATAGAGATCTGTTGACGCTGAGAACAGAATGTATCGGTCATTAAATAATATTCTTAGAACATTCTTTGAACATTACTAACATTTGCGTGTGGTTTTAATGGAAGGTTTCTTAATTCTCTAGAACCAGGAGGAAACCAGTAGAAACATTTATGCTGAAGTACTGCAATTCCCACAGAAGAATGTTGTTTTTAACGACCTCGTAACTATTTGAGAGCATTACCAAAATGTAAATAAAATGTAACCATGTTTGAACTTTTAGAAAACATTCTGTTAAAGTCCATATTGGATTTCAATATATGGCAAATAGAAATCAAATCAAACTTTATTTGTAACATGCGCCCAATTACAACAAGCCTACCTTACTGAAAAATGCTTACTTACAAGCCCTTAAAGTACATTTGGTTCCTTGAAAGTTGTGGGAATCTTTTAAGCCCTTGGTTCTCTCCAGACCTGACTGCACTCGACCAGAACAAAAACATCCTGTGGCGTTCTGCATTAGCATCGAACAGCCCCCGTGATATGCAACTTTTCAGGGAAGTTAGGAACAAATATAGACAAGCTAAGGCTAGCTTTTTCAAGCAGAAATTTGCATCCTGTAGCACAAACTCAAAAAAGTTCTGGGACACTGTAAAGTCCATGGAGAATAAGAGCACCTCCTCCCAGCTGCCCACTGCACTGAGGCTAGGGAACACTGTTACCACCAAAAAATCCACTATAATTGAGAATTTCATCAAGCATTTTTCTACGGCTGGCCATGCTTTCCACCTGGCTACCCCTACCCCGGTCATTAGCCCTGCGCTCCCCACAGCAACTCGCCCAAACCTCCCCCACTTCTCCTTCACCCAAATACAGATAGCTGATATTCTGAAAGAGCTGCAAAATCTGGACCCCTACAAATCAGCCGGTCTAGACAATCTGGACCCTCTCTTTATAAAATGATCTGTGAAATTGTTGCAACCCCTATTACTAGCCTGTTCAACCTCTATTTCGTATCGTCCGAGATTCCCATAGATTGGAAAGCTGCCGCGGTCATCCCCCTCTTCAAAGGAGAGACACTCTAGACCCAAACTGCTACAGACCTATATCATATCTATTCTACCCTGTCTTCTAAGGTCTTCGAAAGCCAAGATAACAAACAGATTACCAACCATTTCAATAAGAGACATTACTGTGCAGCCGTATGCTTCGACCAATCACAACATTCTTATTGGCAGACTCAACAGCCTTGGTTTCTCAAATCATTTCCTCACCTGGTTCACCAACTACTTCTCTGACAGAGTTCAGTATGTCAAATCGGAGGGCCTGTTGTCCGGACCTCTGGCAGTCTCTATGGGGGTGCCACAGGGTTCAATTCTCGGGCCGACTCTCTTCTCTGTATACATCAATGATGTCGCTCTTGCTGCTGGTGATTCTTTGATCCACCTCTACGCAGACGACACCATTCTGTATACCTCTGGCACTTCTTTGGATACTGTGTTAACTAACCTCCAGATGAGCTTCAATGGCATACAACTCTCCTTCCGTGGCCTCCAACTGCTCTTAAATGCATGTAAAACTAAATGCATGCTCTTCAACCAATCACTGCCCGCACCTGCCTGGCCGTCCAGCATCACTACTCTGGACAGTTCTGACTTAGAATATGTGGACAACAACAAATACCTGGGTGTCTGGTTAGACTGAAAACTCTCCTTCCAGACTCACATTAAACATCTCCAATCCTAAATTAAATCTAGAATCGGCTTCCAATTTCGCAACAAAGCATCCTTCACTCATGCTGCCAAACATACCCTCATAAAACTGACCATCCTACCGATCCTCGACTTTGGCGATGTTATTTACAAAATAGCCACCAACACTCTACCCAACAAATTGGATGTAGTCTACCACAGTGCCATCCGTTTTGTCACCAAAGCCCCATAAACAACCCACCACTGCGACCTGTACACTCTCGATGGCTGGCCCTCGAATCATACTCGTTGCAAAACCCACTGGCTCCAGGTCATCTACAAGTCTCTGTTAGGTAAAGCCCCGCCTTATCTCAGCTCACTGGTCACCATAGCAGCACCCACCCATAGCATGCGCTCCAGCAGGTATATCTCACTGGTCACCCCCAAAGCCAATTCTTCCTTCAGCCACCTCTCCTTCCAGTTCTCTGCTGCCAATGACTGGAACAAACTGCAAAAATCAATAAAGCTGGAGACTCTTACCTCCCTCACTAGATTTAAGCACCAGCTGTCAGATCAGCTCACAGATCACTGCTCCTGTACATAGCTCATCTGTAAATAGCCCATCCAATCTACCTCATCTCCATAATGTATTTATTTATGTATCTTGCTCCTTTGCACCCCAGTATCTCTACTTGCACATTCATCTTCTGCACATTCTACCATTCCAGTGTTTAAATGCTATATTGTAGTTACTTCGCCACCATGGCCTATTTATTGCCTTACCGCTCTTATCCTACCTCATTTGCATATGCTGTACATAGATTTTTTTCTACTGTATTATTGGTTGTATGTTTGTTTATTCCATGTGTAACTCTGTGTTGTTGTATGTGTCGAACTGCTTTGCTTTATCTTGGCCAGGTCACAATTGCAAATGAGAACTTGTTCTCAACTAGCCTACCTGGTTAAATAAAGGTCAAATAAAAATAAATAAAATAAAGTGACTATGTATAGATAATAAACACCGAGCAGCAGCAGTGTAATAGGGGGGAAATGCAAATAGCCTGGGTAGCCATTTGATTAGATGTTCAGGAGTCTTATGGCTTGGGGGTAGAAGCTGTTTAGAAGCCTCTTGGACATAGACTTCCGGAAGCGCTCCGGTACCGCTTGTCGTGTGGTAGCAAAGAGAACAATCTATGACTAGGCTGGCTGGAGTCTTTGACAATTTTTAGGGCCTTCCTCTGACACCGCCAGGTATAGAGGTCCTGGATGGCTGGAAGCTTGGCCCCAGTGATGTACTGGGCCATACACACTACCCTCTGTAGTGCGTTGCGGTCGGAAGCCGAGCTGTTGCCATACCAGGCAGTGATGCAACCAGTCAGGATGCTCTCAATGGTGCAGCTGTAGAACCTTTTGTTACCTTAGTGTTATTGGGCACAGGGACTATGGTGGTCTGCTTTAAACATGTTGTTATTACAGACTCAAACAGGTAGAGGTTGAAAATGTTAGTGAAGGCACCTGCCAGTTGGTCAGCGCATGTTTTGAGTACACGTCCTGACAATCCGTCTGCCCCAGCGGCTTTGTGAATGTTGACTTGTTTAAAGGTCTTGTTCACATCGGCTACGGAGTGCATGTTCACGCAGTCGTCCAGAACAGCTGATGCTCTGTGTTACTTGCCTTGAAGCGAGCATAGAAGTAATTTAGCTCGTCTGGTAGGCTCGTGTCACTGGGCAGCTTGTGGCTGTGCTTCCCTTTGCAGTCTAATAGTCTGCAAGCCCTGCCACATCCGACGAGCTTTGAATCGTTTTACACCGGCTCCAATCTTAGTCTTGTATTGACGTTTTTACTATTTGATGGTTCGTCGGAGGGCATAACGGAATTTCTTATAAACTTCCGGATTAGAGTCCCGCTCCTTGAAAGCGGCAGCTCTACCCTTTAGCTCAGTGCGGATGTTGCCTGTAATCCATGGCTTCTTGTTGTGGTATGTACTGTACATACGGTCACTGTGGGGACGACGTCATCAATGCACTTATTGATAAAGCCAATGACTGATGTGGTGTACTCCTCAATGCCATTGGAAGAATACCGGAATATATTCCAGTCTGTGCTAGCAAAACAGTCCTGTAGTTTAGCATTTGCTTCTTTTGACCACTTTCTTATTGACCGAGTCACTGGTGCTTCCTGCTTTAGTTTTTGTTTGTTTAGTTTTAGTTTTTGTTCGCCCTCCATTTGCCAAATGGACTTTGTACGTGTTTCTGTGTGTGGAGTAAAGGTGGTCTAGAGTTTAACATGCTGGTAGAAATGTGTTTTTCCTGCATTAAAGTCCCCCGCCACTAGGAGCGCCACCTCTGGGTGAGCGTTTTCCTGTTTATTTGTGGTCGATATAGCTCATTGAGTGCGGTCTTAGTGACACCATTGGTTTGTGGTTGTATGTAGACAGCTAAGTAAAATACAGATGAAAACTCTATTGGTAAATAGTGTGGTCAACAGCTTATCATTAGATACTCTACCTCAGGCGAGCAAAACCTCAACACTTCCTTAGATTTCATGCACCAACAGTTTTTTTTACAAATATACATAGACCGCCACCCCTTGTCTTACCAAAGGCCGCTGTTCTATCCTGCCAAAAAAGCTGAAAACCTGCCAGCTATATGTTATTCATGTCGTCATTCAGCCATGACTCATAAGATATTACAGTTTTTAAATGTCCCGTTGGTAGGATATACGTGATCGTAGTTAGTCTATTTTTATTATCGATTGATTGTACGTTGGCTAATAGGACCAATAGTAAAGGTAGATTACCCTTTCGGCGACGGATCTTTACAAGGCACCCGGATATTCGTCTATGATACCTTTGTCTCTTTCTCCAGCGAATTACGGGGATGAATGCCTTGTCGGGTCTGAAGTAAATCCTTCCCGTCCGACTTGTTGAGGAAAAAGTATTCCTCCAGTATGGGGTGAGTAATCGCTGTCCTGATAATAAAAAAGGCTATTTTCGGTCATAAGACAGGGTGGCAGAAAGATTATGTACAAAATAACTTACAAATAATGCAAAAAAAACATACACAATAGCACAATTGGTTAGGGGATCGTAAAACAGCAGCCATCTCCTTTGACGCCATCTGAATACTTTACATAAGTATTCTGACCGTTTACTCAGTACATTGTTTAAGCACCTTTGTACCGCAATCTTTAAGTCATAACACAGATTCTGAATTGGATTGAGGTCTGGGCTTTGACTAGGCCATTCCAAGACATTTAAATGTTTCCCCTTAAACCACTTGAGTGTTGCTTTAACAGTATGCTTAGGGTCATTGTCCTGCTGGAAGGTGAACCTCCGCCCCAGTCTCAAATCTCTGGAAGACAAACAGGTTTTCCTCAAGAATTTCCCTGTATTTAGTGCCATCCATCATTCCTTCAATTCCCTGCCGATGAAAAACATCCCCACAGCATGATGCTGCCAACATGGATGCTGTTCTCGAGCTGATGAGAGGTGTTGGGTTTGCGCCACACATAGCATTTTCCTTAATGGCAAAAAACTACATTTTAGTCTCATCTGACCAGAGTACCTTCTTCCATATGTTTGGTGAGTCTCCCACATGCCTTTTGGCGAACACCAAACGTGTTTGCTTATTTTTTTCTTTAAGCAACGGCTTTTTTCTGGCCACTCTTCTGTAAAACCCAGCTCTGTGGAGTGTACACCTTAAAGTGGTCCTATGGACAGATACTCCCAGCTCCGCAGTGGAGCTTTGCAGCTCCTTCAGGGTTATCATTGGTCTCTTTGTTGCCTCTCTGATTAATGCCCTTGCCTGGTCCGTGAGTTTTGGTGGACAGCCATCTCTTGGCAGGTTTGTTGTGGTGCCATAGTCTTTCCATTTTTTAAATAATGGATTTAATGGTCCTCCGTGGGATGTTCAAAGTTTCAGATATTTTTTTAGAACCCAACCCTGATCTGTACTTCTCCACAACTTTTCCGTTTTAAAAATAAATACATTTTGAAAGGTTTTTATTTTTATTTCACTTCACCAATTTGACTCATTTGTGTATGTCAATTACATGAAATAGAATAAAAATCAATTTCAATTACAGGTCGTAATGCAACAAAATAGGAAAAACGCCAAGAGGGATATATACTTATGCAAGGCACTGTACATATTGTATGTGTAACATATATTGAGCTGCAGAAGTAATGTCCTGAAGGAAAATAAACATCATAGATAAATAAATCAATCGAACAATCTTACCTGATGCAGGTTGATCAACACATCCTTCTCAGGGGCATGGCCTCCTGCAGCCATGGGGTCCGGGGTCCGGCGGAGTGGGAGTGGGGGGCTATGTGTGGTTAGGGAGGGAGGTGGGTGGAGGTGGGAGGAGAGTAGCTAGAGCTTGGGGATCAGCCCTTCTCTTTCACAGTGGGGGTTTCAGGAAGCCTGTGGAGTGGCATAACCTGTGTAGGCAAGAGAGAGAAGTACAGGGGGACAGTTATTAGGTGAGAAGGGAACCTAGTTTCACCTGTTAACAGTCACACTGACAGACACACATATACAAACACCAACCCTAGCTTCAGTTGCAGACCTAACCCTAACTCCAGCCACAACCCTAACCCTGACCCTAGCCCCAGCCGCAATTCTAACCCTGACCCTATCCCCAGTCACAACCCTAACCCTGACCCTAGCTCTAGCTGCAACCCTAACCTTAGCTCCAGATGCAACCCTAACACCGATCCTGCCGCAACCCTAACCCTAGCTCCTGCCGCAACCCTAAGGAGTTGGCACATACAGTATATGATATCAGTTAAAGCTAAGTAGGAGAACAACATTGACAGTTCTTTACTCTCCTATTCTATTCCACAGAATGAATAGACATCGTATAAACGAAATAACCAAACACACAGACTTCAGAAATACAGCAGGTCAGGCCCTCTCAGAATAGTGGTCAGTACAAGCATCTGCTTCTGATTATCCCAATCCAGTTCCCCTCCATGCCATCACTCCTGATGAATTACAGTGGCATCCTGCCATCCACAAAGGCATGCCCAACACCAACTGTCTCTCTATCCTCCCTTTGCTCTGAGACCAATGCCTCTGACCACCTGTCTATATGTCTACTCTCTTATATGCCCAACAAACAATCTCAGTGCCAGCATGCTTGTCAGTGCAACTTTAGGAAAGGCCATTGGCCATGTGAATTTTGCAGCCCTCTCAACCTGAAAGGATGGCACGACGATTAATGCCTCTACAGCCTTGGCCCTTTTGGAATGTGCCTAATGACAGTCCGCTCTTTTCACTGGTTGATAAATAGAGATACCAGGCTTTGGTGTCCTTTTAACTGTTGCAATGTTCTTTGGTGTCCGTAACATGTACTGTTTACTGTGTACTGTGTAACTACACAATTCATAAATTGTGTGATTTAGTTTATCACAATTTATTAGATTGTGTCTAATCACAAATTATAAATTGATGCACATGTAATTCAAAAACAAATGGAAAGACCAATAGGAGTGGTTATAATTTATCTGTGGCGGAAACCCACTCTCATCGTGGTATTGACACGGCACAGAGTGGCATTACAAACGCAGCAGATTAAAATAACTGGCTGCAACTGTTTGACCTTATAAACAATACTTTACAGAAACAAAAGCTCTGTGACAGGAGCATGTTGTTTCTACTAATACACACAAGAACAATAGAGGTTGATTAAAGTAAACGTATCAATCCACAGCTACAAATGACTGTTGGAACTATACAACCATCACAACCAGATGTAAACAGAGAACCCATGGAGAACCCATGGAGATTTTAACATTGTTATTGGCGGCAGACTAGCTAATAGGCTTGCAAAGGAATTGTATATTAATAATGAAAGGATTTATTTAAATGTTCTCTAGATCTTCAATTCAGATCAAAATGTATATTATTATTCATCTCACTCTCTTCTCTGTCCGTTACCTCTGTCAAACCTTCATGTCAGCAGGAGTAACTTGTTTTTGGAGTTAATCACCTGAAGGGACAGTTTGAAGGACAATGATCTGGGAAGTACTACATTCATTTCGTAAATCTGCAACAGCCGTCTGCCATACTTGACTCAACTATATTGACGCAAGCATGGTCCCTATAGGCCGACTTGCGTCACAAGTCTTAGCACGTTGCCAAGGAATCGTCTCGTGCAAGCCCCAAAACAGCTACGCTATATAGCTAGCATATTAATAGACAGACATTTATTTTAATGTTTGTTTACGTTATACAATAAACCAAAGTGCAAGTGGAAAACTGCTATCAATGTAACGACGCTTGCCAAGGGCACCTTGGGATCACCTAATAATCCCGACGTTGCCAAAATAGCCGCGGCTGACTGATTTCTGCTTGGGGAGAAGCAACAGGTGTTTCTCATCTGTGTAAACATACCATGAACAGTAGAGCCGTAATTACCCAGGCCAGGGCAGTGGGAGAGAGGGCAAGGGGGCTGAAAACAATCTTTCCCCCCACCAAAGATCCGCCTGCCTGAATGACATCCAGGATCCAGACCAAACAAATCTGGTCCAGACGTCTTGTTATGTATTTTTATGCCTAGTGCCAGTCGCGTTCGAGCTGGCTAGGATTGGTCGCTCAGAGAATAACTCGATATAACGAACAGTGTCCCCAGTGAACAGTATGGTACTTGCTGTGGGGCACTGGAACTGGCACTGGAGGCTCCCCATTGGTTAGAAAAATGCCACATATACTGTATGTGCCACATAAAATTGATAAACAACTATATGGTGAAACTTCCACAACAGCCTATACGAGGGCAAGGTGGAACAATTTCCATTGTTTACTATTTGTAGGGTTGCAAAGCTACCGGTAGTAAGTTACCAAAGTTAGAAGAATCTTAGGTCAAATATGGCAATCTATGGTAAGTTTGGTAATTTATACTTTTAAAACTGTCTTCATATATAGCATTCATTTTCTATATCTGTATCCATATTGTCCAGTAGTTTCTAGTGGAAACACCATATTGTTCAAGAGAAAATAGCCTAATTTATGAGAAAAAAAAAGCAGCTTAACTCTCCAACTCTTCCAACCATTGACTTTTTCACAACTGCAACCAGTTTGGTGGCAAATATTTACAACAAAGACATATTTCTATATTAGAATAAATAAGTGATTGTAAAACATTTTATATAGCAATAATATTTCATGCTGAAACCCTCATATTAAACACCAATGGTATTCATTTAGTTGATGGTTCATATTTAGGATAATGTTTTACAGCTTTGTTATTCACATTTTTATTTTAAAATCTTATTTGATTATTTTACAGTGCCTTGCGAAAATAATTGGCCCCCTTGAACTTTGCGACCTTTTGCCACATTTCAGGCTTCAAACATAAAGATATAAAACTGTATTTTTTTGTGAAGAATCAACAACAAGTGGGACACAATCATGAAGTGGAACGACATTTATTGGATATTTCAAACTTTTTTAACAAATCAAAAACTGAAAAATTGGGCGTGCAAAATTATTCAGCCCCTTTACTTTCAGTGCAGCAAACTCTCTCCAGAAGTTCAGTGAGGATCTCTGAATGATCCAATGTTGACCTAAATGACTAATGATGATAAATACAATCCACCTGTGTGTAATCAAGTCTCCGTATAAATGCACCTGCACTGTGATAGTCTCAGAGGTCCGTCAAAAGCGCAGAGAGCATCATGAAGAACAAGGAACACACCAGGCAGGTCCGAGATACTGTTGTGAAGAAGTTTAAAGCCGGATTTGGATACAAAAAGATTTCCCAAGCTTTAAACATCCCAAGGAGCACTGTGCAAGCGATAATATTGAAATGGAAGGAGTATCAGACCACTGCAAATCTACCAAGACCTGGCCGTCCCTCTAAACTTTCAGCTCATACAAGGAGAAGACTGATCAGAGATGCAGCCAAGAGGCCCATGATCACTCTGGATGAACTGCAGAGATCTACAGCTGAGGTGGGAGACTCTGTCCATAGGACAACAATCAGTCGTATATTGCACAAATCTGGCCTTTATGGAAGAGTGGCAAGAAGAAAGCCATTTCTTAAAGATATCCATAAAAAGTGTTGTTTAAAGTTTGCCACAAGCCACCTGGGAGACACACCAAACATGTGGAAGAAGGTGCTCTGGTCAGATGAAACCAAAATTGAACTTTTTGGCAACAATGCAAAACGTTATGTTTGGCGTAAAAGCAACACAGCTGAACACACCATCCCCACTGTCAAACATGGTGGTGGCAGCATCATGGTTTGGGCCTGCTTTTCTTCAGCAGGGACAGGGAAGATGGTTAAAATTGATGGGAAGATGGATGGAGCCAAATACAGGACCATTCTGGAAGAAAACCTGATGGAGTCTGCAAAAGACCTGAGACTGGGACGGAGATTTGTCTTCCAACAAGACAATGATCCAAAACATAAAGCAAAATCTACAATGGAATGGTTCAAAAATAAACATATCCAGCTGTTAGAATGGCCAAGTCAAAGTCCAGACCTGAATCCAATCGAGAATCTGTGGAAAGAACTGAAAACTGCTGTTCACAAATGCTCTCCATCCAACCTCACTGAGCTCGAGCTGTTTTGCAAGGAGGAATGGGAAAAAATGTCAGTCTCTCGATGTGCAAAACTGATAGAGACATACCCCAAGCGACTTACAGCTGTAATCGCAGCAAAAGGTGGTGCTACAAAGTATTAACTTAAGGGGGCTGAATAATTTTGCACGCCCAATTTTTCAGTTTTTGATTTGTTAAAAAAGTTTGAAATATCCAATAAATGTCGTTCCACTTCATGATTGTGTCCCACTTGTTGTTGATTCTTCACAAAAAAATAGTTTTATAACTTTATGTTTGAAGCCTGAAATTTGGCAAAAGGTCGTAAAGTTCAAGGGGGCCGAATACTTTCGCAAGGCACTGTATATATTTTACTTGTGATAAGGCCACAAAGAGGGCCAGAGATAGTTTCCCATACTGTCGATAACCTGAAGTACCCAAAAATAACACTATAGGTAATGTGATCCAATACACAAAAAAAACTTGAAAGTCACAAAAATTCTGGAAGTTGAAAGATAACAAGTTTACAGTAATATATCCTCCCTTTGCAACCCTACATACAGTGCCTTCAGAAAGTATTCAGACCCCTAGACTATTTGATATTTTGTTATATTATAGCCTTATTCCAAAATGGATTACATAGTTTTTATCCTCATTAATATACACACAATACCCCATAATGACAAAGCAAAAACAGGTTTTAAGACTGTTTTGTTAACTTTACATAAGTATGCAGACTCTTTACTCTGTACTTTGTTGAAGCACCTTTGGCAGCGATTACAGCCACGACTTCTTTGTCTTGGCTGCGTGCTTAGGGTCGTTGTCTTGTTGGAAGGTGAACCTTTGCCCCTGTCTGAGGTCCTGAGTGCTCTGGAGCAGGTTTTCATCAAGGACCTCTCTGTACTTTGCAGTCCCTAGTTGCAGTCCCTGCTGCTGAAAAACATTCCTACAGCATGATGCTGTCCCCACCATGTTACACCGTAAGGATAGTGCCAGGTTTCCTTCCGATGTGACACTTGGCATTCAGGCCAAAGAGTTTAATCTTGGTTTCATCAGACCCGAAAATCTTGTTTCTCATGGTCTGAGAGTCTTTAGGTGCCTTTTGGCAAACTCCAAGCGGGCTGCCATGTGCCTTTTACTGAGGAGTGGCTTCTGTCTGGCCACTCTACCATAAAGGCCTGATTGGTGGAGTGCTGCAGAGATGGTTGTCCTTCTGGAAGGTTCTCCCATCTCCACAGAGGAACTCTAGAGTTCTGTCAGAGTGACCATCCGGACCAAAGCCCCTCTCCACCTGATTGCTCAGTTTGGCCAGGCGGCCAGCTCTAAGAAGAGTCTTGGCAAGCCTAAAAAGTTCAGGAGTAAAGATTTGCTTAACAAGTCACAAAAGTTGCATGGACTCATTCTGTGTGCAATAATAGTGTTTAACATGATTTCTGAATGACTAGCTCATCTCTTTACCCCACATATACTATTATTAGTAAGGTCCCTCAGTCCAGCAGTGAGGATGGATCAACAACATTGTAGTTACTCCACAATACTAACCTAATTGACAGAGTGAAAAGAAGGAAGCCTTTAAGGAACACAAATATTCCAAAATATGCATCCTGTTTGCAACAAGGCACTAAAGTAATACTGTAAAAAAATTGGCAAAGCAATTCACATTTTGTCCTGCATTGAAATTGTTGTGTTGTGTTTGGGACAAATCAAATACAACACATTACTGAGTACCACTCTCCATATGTGACCCATTTCAGGAAACTAGGCGTGTGTCGCATGTCACTACTTTACAGGAGAGCCATTTGAAAGTAAACTTTTTTGGGGCAGAAATTATTTCTGGTAATGTGAACTTTCATGTGCCCTAATATCAAATGTGCATTCCATCTGAAAATACAAATAACATTGTTAAATTACGTGCCTAGTTGATTTAGCCATGGAGAAAGTCAGCAACCTTCCCGCTAGCCATGATTGGCTGAGATAATGAGTGGGCTGGAGATGTTGAGAGATGATTTAGGATCGGTCTGCCATGTAGAATGCTTCTGTCTATAACATGAGCTGGTCAGTATGTGTAGATAATCCTTTCTAACCTGGCTTTTTTGAAAGATATCACGTAGTAGAACTGCATAAGTGTTGCTCTCCACTTTCTGAAGGAACGAGTTTTGAAATCAGTGGAATTAGAGTATGATAGCTAAGGAGATGAAGAAAATTCTGCCGTTTGATTGCAAATATGCAGACAGCGTTGAAAAGAGAACACACAGAATGGATAAAACACCTTTCTCCGGATTACATCTTCAAACTAAGGCCAACCATGGCATCCGTGATGGGTAAAATAGTCTAGATTCTAGTCTACATTTTAGTCTAGAAAATAGTCTACATTTTCAGATATTATACGTTTTACATTTTGTCAGAAAGTCATTTTCATTTCAAGTTAAAGTGTACTGTTAGCTAGCTAACATTAGCTGGCTGGCTTGCTAGCTAACATTATGTGTATGATCTGTGTAGTAATAGTATTCATATCTCAGAGCCATTTGCATTGCTAGTAATAGCTTCATTTTAGCTAGCTAACAATGAACATGGTTGGTTAGCTACCTGCAGATTCATGCAGAGTAGTAATGTTATGAGTTGGGATTATGGTTCATTGTTTAGTTAGCTAGCTACATGTCCAAACAAAAGACTCCACTATGCAAGTAACCATTTCAATAGAATGTTCATGATATCACTGCGACAACTGTCGATAGACGTAGCTGGAAGCAGAATAACTGACAAATTTACAAAACCTCAACACCTGTTGAATATGGCCGGTGTCAGTAAAAGTTGGCTAAAAAGCATAGTTAAATTGTTGCCAGCAGCACAATTGCAGTCACCAACGTTCTGGATAACATAAAAACAGCCTAACCAGCTCTACTAGGGCGAGTAAAATGGTCAGAGTGAGATGTTCTCTCATTTGTGTCTGAAAGTAGCTAGCCAACATTAGCCAGTTAGCTTGAGTGCTTGACTGCTGTTGTTAGGTCAGAACGCTCAGATCAACCATACTCATCGGCCATAGCGTCCAGTGTGAGCTCTGAATGCTCCGAGAGCGAAACACTGAATTTACGAAATTGAGTTTACAAACGCCCAGAGCCCACTCTGGCTCTCCAGATTAAATTTACAAACACACCTGTAGTATAAAACAGCCTTCAGTCTTGAAATCTTTGGTTGATTAGTACACAGCCTCACATGTGAATCCTTAAACATGACTAGAATCCACTACACCACTGGATTCTTGCAGTAAGCTCAGACCCTTTGCATCGGATCATCGCTGCTAGCGAGCTGCTACCAAGTGACTAAAGTGGCTAACACCCATGTCCTGAAGCTAGCACCAGTTAGCCGCGAACCTAGCGGCTTCCCTGTTTCATCTATTGCTGTTCACTGGACCCTATGATCACTTGGCTACATAGCTGATACCTGCTGGACTGTTCATTAATCACGCTACTCCATTTTGTTAATTTTGTTTATCTGTCAGCCCCAGCCTCGAACTCAGGCCCTGTGTGTAGTTAACTGACCCTCTCTGCCCGTTCATCGCCATTTTACCTGTTGTTGCTGTCTTAGCTGATTAGCTGTTGTTGTCTTACTCTTTGTTGTCTTAGCTAGCTCTCCCAATCAACACCTGTGATTGCTTTATGCCTCGCTTTAATAGAGGTCGACCAATTCTGATTTTTCAACCTCGATACAGATATCGATTATTGGAGTACCAAAAACCGATACCGATTAATCGGACGATTTATAAAAATGTATTTGTAATAATGACAATTACAACAATACTGAATTAACACTTATTTTAACTTAATATAATACATCAATAAAATCAATTTAGCCTCAAGTAGATAATGAAACATGTTCAATTTGGTTGAAATAATGCAAAAATAAAGTGTTGGAGAAGAACGTAAAAGTGCAATATGTGCTATGTAAGAAAGCTAACGTTTCAGTTCCTTGCTCAGAACATGAGAACATATGAAAGCTGGTGGTTCCTTTTAACATGAGTCTTCAATATTCCCGGGTAAGAAGTTTTAGGTTGTAGTTATTATAGGACTATTTCCCTCTATACCATTTGTATTTCATTAACCTTTGACTATTGGATGTTCTTATAGGCACTGTGTAACAGTATAGCCTCCGTCCGTCTCCTCGCTCCTCCCTGGGCTCGAACCAGCAACACACCGACAACAGCCACCACATCGAAGCAGCGTTACCCATGCAGAGCAAGGGAAACAACCACCCCAAGGCTCAGAGCGAGTGAAGTTTTAAACGCTATTAGCACGTGCTAACTAGCCAGCCATTTCACTTCGGTCACACCAGCCTTATCTCGGGAGTTGATAGGTTTGAAGTCATAAACAGCACAATGCTTGATGCACAACGAAGAGCTGCTGGCAAAACGCACGAAAGTGCTGTTTGAATAAATGTTTACACGCCTGCTTCTGCCTACCACCGCTCAATCAGATACTTAGGTATGCTTGTATGCTCAGTCAAATTATATGCAACACAGGACACGCTAGATAATATCTAGCAATATCATCAACTATGTGTAGTTAACTAGTGATTATGATTGATTGTTTTTTACAAGATGAGTTTAATGCTAGCTAGCAACTTACCTTGGCTTACTGCATTTGCGTAACAGGCAGGCTCCTTGTGGAGTGCAACGAGAGAGAGGCAGGTCGTTATTGCGTTGGACTAGTTAACTGTAAGGTTGCAAGATTGGATTCCCCGAGCTGACAATGTGAAATTCTGTCTTCCTGCCCCTGAACGAGGCAGTTAACCCACCGTTCCTAGGCCGTCATTGAAAATAAGAAAATGTTCTTAACTGACTTGCATAGTTAAATAAAGATTAGATAAAGGAGTTTAAAAAAAAGATTACATTTTTTTTTTTTTAATCGGCAAATCGGCGCCCAAAAATATCGATTTCCGATTGTTATGAAAACTTGAAATCGGCCCTAATTAATCGGCCATTCCGATTAATCGGTCGACCTTTACTCTCTAACGTCAATATGCCTTATATACTGTTGTTTAAGATAGTTATCATTGTTATAGTTCACTGTGGCGCCCCTAGTCCCACTCAACATGCCTCAGATACCACTTTTGTCCCACCTCCCACACATGCGGTGACCTCACCCAGCACAACTAGTGCGTCCAGAGATGCAATCTCTCTTATCATCACTCAATACCTAGGTCTACCTCCACTGTACCCGCACCCTACCATACCCTTGTCTGTACATTATGCCCTGAATCTATCCTACCATGCCCAGAAATATGCTCCTTTTATTCTCTGTCCCCAACGCACTAGACAACCAGTTTTGATAGCCCTTAGCCGTACCCTCATCCTACTCCTCCTCTGTTCCTCGGTGATGTGGAGGTTAACCCAGGCCCTGCGTGTCCCAAGGCACTCTCATTTGTTTACTTCTGTAACCGTAAAAGCCTTGGTTTCATGCATGTTGACATCAGAAGCCGCCTCCCTAAGTTTGTTTTACTCAATTGCTTCAGCACACTCAGCCAACCCTGATGTCCTTGCCATGTCTGAATCCTGGCTTAGGAAGGCCACCAAAAATTCTGAGATTTCCATCCCCAACTACAATATTTTCCGTAAAGATAGAACTGCCAAAGTGGGAGGAGTTGCAATATACTGCAGAAATAGCCTATAAAGTTCTGTCATACTTTCCAGGTCTATGCCCAAACAGTTTAAGCTTCTAATTTTAAAAATAAGTCTCTCACTGTTGCCGCCTGTTATAGACCCCCTCAGCTCCCAGCTGTGCCGTGGACACCATATGTGAATTGATGGCCCCCATCTATCTTCAGAGTTTGTTCCATTAGGTGACCTAAACTGGGATATGCTTAACACCCCGGCAGTCCTACAATCTAAACTAGATGCCCTCAATCTCATGCAATTATCAAGGAACCTACCAGGTTCAACCATAAATCTGTAAACATGGGCACTCTCATAGATATTATCCTTACCAACTTGCCCTCCAAATACACCTCTGCTCTTTTCAATCAGGATCTCAGCGATCACTTCCTCATTGCCTGCATCCGCGATAGGTCCGCAGTCAAACGACCACCCCTCATCATGGTCAAACGCGCCCTAAAACACTTCTGCAAGCAGGTCTTTCTAATCGACCTGGCCCGGGTATCCTGGAAGGATATTGACCTCATCCCGTCAGTAGAAGATGCCTGGTCGTTCTTTAAAAGTAATTTCATCACCATCTTAAATAAGCATGCCCCTTTCAAAAAATTGAAAACTATAGATACAGATACAGATATAGCCATTGGTTCACTTAGACCTGATTGCCCTCAACCAGCACAAAAATATCCTGTGGCGGACTGCACTAGCATTGAAGAGTCCCCGCGATATGCAACTTTTCAGGGAAGTCAGGAACTAATACACGCAGTCAGTTAGGAAAGCTAAGGCTAGCTTTTTCAAACAGAAGTTTGCATCCTGTAGCTCCAACTCCAAAAAGTTCTGGGACACTGTAAAGTCCATGGAGAATAAGAGCACCTCCTTCCAGCTGCCCACTGCACTGAGGCTAGGAAACACTGTCACCACCGATAAATCCACGATAATCGAGAATTTCAATAAGCATTTCTCTATGCGTTCCTTCTGGCTACCCCAACCCCGGCCAACAGCTCCGTACACCCCACAGCTACTTCCCCAAGCCTGCCCAGTTTCTCCTTCACCCAAATCCAGATAGCAGATGTTCTGAAAGAGCAGCAAAACCTGGACCCGTACAAATCAGCTGGGCTAGACAATCTGGACCCTCTCTTTCTAAAATTATCTCAGCTAACTGGTCACCATAACAACACCCACCCATAGCATGCGCTCCAGCAGGTATATATCACTGGTCATCCCCAAAGCCAACACCTGCTTTGGCCACCTTTCCTTCCAGTTCTCTGATGCCAATGACTGGAACGAATTGCAAAAATAGCTGAAGTTGGAGACTTACCTCCCTCACTAACTTTAAGCATCAGCTATCTGAGCAGCTTACCGATCGTTGCAGCTGTACATAGCCCATCTGTAAATAGCCCACCCAATCTACCTACCTCATCCCCATATTGTTTTTATTTACTTTTTTTGCACACACTGTATAGACTTTTTCTATTGTGTTATTGACTGTACATGTGTTTATTCCATGTGTTACTCTATGTTGTTGTTTGTGTTGCACTGCTTTGCTTTATCTTGGCCATGTCACAGTTGTAAATGAGAACTTGCTCTCAACTGGCCTACCTGGTTAAATAAAGGTAAAATAAAAATGTAAATAAAGCGATGGGTGCTTAAAACTTAAGAGGGTGTGGGTATAGACACAAAGAGCTCTCCAGTAGGTGTACAAAAACATTAAAAGGGCCATTTTCTCAAAAGTGAGGTTACTTTCCCATTGTTCCTCAACTGTAGTGTATGATATACAATTTTCTAGCTCTGAGTCTCTAGTTTTATCCAATGTAAAAAACACAATTTCTAATTTTGCTATATAAGACCGAATCGAGACGGTCAGTCACATATTTTACAGTGTAGTGATGGCTGCTTCATGTTATGGGTATGCTTGTAATCATTAAGGACTGGGGAGTTTTTCAGGATAAAAAATAAACAGAATGGAGCTAAGCACAGGCAAATTCCTAGAGGAAAACCTGGTTCAGTCTGCTGGGAGATGAATTCTACTTTCAGCAGGACATTAACCTAAAACACAAGGTCAAATCTACACTTGAGGTGCTTATCAAGAAAACAGTGAATGCTCCTGAGTGGCGGATTTTTGACTTAAATGTACTTGAAAATCTATAGCAATACCTGAAAATGATCAACAACCAATTTGAAAGAGCTTGAATATCTTTTAAGTATAATGGGCAAATGTTGCACAATCCAGGTGTGGAAAGATCTTTGATACTTACCCAGAAAGGTGCCCCTACAAAGTATTTACTCAGGAGTAAATTAGATACTTCTGTATTTCATTTTCAATAAATTTGCTATAATTTCTAAAAACATATTTTCACTTTGTCATTATGGGGTATTGTTTGTAGATCGTTGAGAAAAAAATATATTTAATACATTTTGAATTCAGGGGGTATGAATACTTTCTGAAGGCCACAATACCAACAAGCCTATCAAAGGGCCCACCTACTGTATTAAGATTATGGTGTAGCTAGCTACTAGTTCCAGCCTCAACCTCTAGATGCCCTTGAGATTCCCCAGTGTCTGTGAAAGTGGGCCACTGCACTCAGAGCCCGAACAAGTATATAGTTACGCTAAAACTGTAATTGAAAGGCATGCGTGTGCATGCTCCGTCTGTTGCAGTAAGCAGTTAAAAAATCCAATCATGATGAATAGCCTGGCCATAGATATTAGCCCACCCATGGAGATTCCCCCTTTACGTTTTAGTGCTGAAGCTATCTGAATGTGACACGGCTCTAAGAATGCCAGTCTTGAGCACGACTAGTTTTACTGCCTCCTTGTGCCCTTAATAGAGATATCTCGAGGTCTGCACAATAAATACTAAGGGTCCTACCTTCCCTTCTCTCTGGTATGCCAGGGTGTCTTCCTAGTTAGCAGCCAGTGGAGTGTGTCGCCACCCTGGCCACAGCTAACCTCCACATAGAAAGGAACCTCTCTCCAGTCAACCACCTTAACCTCTCGACAGACCCGTATCAAATGACAAGCCCGTCACATTACAGTATCTGGCAGACTAACAGCAGGGTCTAGGCTCTAGGGGCTGTGTTTATGACTGAGTGTCCGTGGAGGAGGGGGGGGGGGGGGGCAGTTATGTAGAGGGATGCATGATGAAGTGTGTGTGTGTGTGTGTGTGTGTGTGTGTGTGTGTGTGTCTTTCAGTGGTGTAAAGTACTAAAGTACTAAAGTATTTATTTTTAGGTACTGTATCTGTACTTTACTTAACTATTCATATTTTTGACTGCTTTTACTTTTATTTCACTGCTATACATTCCTAAAGAAAATAATGTACTTTTTACTGCATACATTTTCCCTGACACCCAAAAGTACTCGTTACATTTTCATTGCTTAGCAGGACAGGATAATGGTCCACTTCACTCACTTATCAAGATACCAACACCCTGTCATCCCTACTGCCTCTGATCTTGAGGACTCACTAAACACAAATCCTTTATTTATAAATTATGTCTGCGTGTTGTAGTGTGCCCCAGGCTATCTGTAAATTTAAAAAATACAAGAAAATTGTGCCGTCTGATTCGCTTATTATTAACTGTTTATACTTTACTTTTGATACTGTACTTAAGTATATTTTTTCAATTATATTTACTTTTGATACTTAAGTTTATTTAAAACCAAATACTTTTAGACTTTTACTCAAGTAATATTTTTCTGAGTGACTTTCACTTTTACTTCATTTTCTTTTAAGGTATCTTTACTTTTACTCAGGTATGACAATTGGGTACTTTTTCCACCACTAGTGTGTCTCAGCATGTTTATATGCCTGGCATCTGAGGAATGCCTCCATCCATAGAGAAAGCAATGTACTCTTTGGCAAACAAAACCACAAACCACTGTAAAATGTATTGCATACCCTCTCCCCTCATCGAATGAACTCAAAATAATGTTTACGAGCACAAATAACAATAACTGTAGCAACCTTGTGTTTATAAAGATGGATATCGAGTTTGCCATGCAGGGCTACAGGCCTGAAGTTTGAGGGTTTGAGGCCTGTGTGGTACCAGGACAACAACCTCTCCCTCAATGTGAGCAAGACAAAGGAGATGATGGTGGACTACAGGAAAAAGAGGGTCAAACATGCCCCCATTCACATAAACGGGGCTGTAGTGGAGCGGGTCGAGAGTTTCAACTTCCTTGGTGTTCAAATCACCAACAAACTATCATGTTCCAAACACATGTCGTGAAGAGGGCATGACAACGCCTTTTCCCCCTCAGGAGACTGAAAAGATTTGGCATGGGTCCCCAGATCCTCAAAAAGATCTACAGCTGCAACACCGTGAGCTACCTGACCGGTTGCATCACCGCCTGGTATGGCAACTGCTCGGCATCCAACCGTAAGGCGTTACCCTCTGTACGCACTACAGAGGGTAGTGCGTACAGCCCAATATACAAGGCGGTGTTAGAGGAAGGCACAAAAAATGGTCAAAGACTCCAGTCACCCAAGTCGTAGACTGTTCTCTCTGCTACCGCACAGAAAGCAGTACCGAAGTGCCATGTCTAGGTCCAAAAGGCTCCTTAACAGCTTCTACCCCCAAGCCATAAGACTGCTGAACAATTAATCAAATGGCCACTTGGACTATTTGCATTGACACCCCATCCCCCTTTGTTTTTACATTGCTGCTACTCATTGTTTATTTCTCTGCATAGTCACTTTACCCCTACCTACATGTACAAATTACCTCGACTAACCTGTACCGCTACCGCCTCATTATTTTAATTTTTTTAATTTAGGAAATATTTTCTTAACTTTATTTTCTTAAAACTGCATTGTTGGCTAAGGGCTTGTAAGTAAGCGTGTCAAAGTAAGGTGTTGTACACCTACACCTGTTGTATTTGGCATAAGTGACAAATATATTTTTATTTGATATTGAACATTTGTACAGCTTTGAATGATTTTATGTGTGGTATGACTGCTAGTTAGCCTATTGCAGACCTGGATAAATGATCCAACCTACCACTATTGTTAATAGGGGAGCTTTTTGAGCTGCGTGTCTCTGTATCATGTCTTCACTGTTCTTTCATGCACAATGATGCAACTGGCCTCTCCAATGCCAATTTTTTATTTTACCTTTATTTAACTAGGCAAGTCAGTTAAGAACAAATTCTTATTTTCAATGACGGCCTATGAACAGTGGGTTAATTGCCTTGTTCAGGGGCAGAAGGACAGATTTTATCTTGGGGAGTTGAACTTGCAACCTTTCGGTTATTAGTCTAACATTCTAACCACTAGGCTACTCTGCCGCCTATCAGATATTGCTATTTGAAAACCCCTTGATATAAAGGATGCGCATGAAAGCAGATGAGGAAATGTGGCTAGGATGGAAGAAATTATACAGTTAAACCAACAAAAGAGCAAATGTGAACCAGGGAAAAAAATGCACTACCCTCCCCTGTGCCCAGAAAAATCCACACAACCCTCCGCAAAGCAAACCCTCCCCCATGCCACCAACATGAAGGATTGGAATTGAGAGACAGCCTGAGCTCATTTCAGCATGTTAGAACAGGCACCCCTCCCTCAGTCTACAATCTGTGTCAAATCCTTGGCCCTAGGACAATCAATAGATCTAGTAACAAGCTTTAATAGGCACAAATTGATTCCATGTTAGACTTCGATTGATTGCAGGCAGTGCATACGGCAGATTCATCCGATTAATAGGCCGAGGGTGTTAGGGAGGAAACATTTCAAGCTAGTATGGATGGTATTTGTGTGCTACGCAAGCGTGTAAGGCAGTCGGTAAGAATGAAACATGTATGTATGTGCACCACATTTGCCATGGGGGTATCATAGTCTGGAGAATATTATTCATTATGATGTGAAATACCAAACTGATCCTAGATCAGTATAACCACTCTGAAACGTTTTATGAATACAGGTTCTGGTTGAAAAGTATTAAAGTGGTCATTACTTTGTGACAACGGCCACTGTAAGTAAGTGTCAAGGTTTATACAGAGTTTGCCTAACAAAAACGGCAGACCGACTTATAGCTGAGAATGCTATCCTGTCACTTGTGAGCACTTCAGCGGTAGGGTAGTCGAGAATACTCAGTTGAGGCAATATCTGCCCACTCTAGGCAAGCTGTAAGCCGTCCTATTTGTTGATGTATGGATCTATATTTAGAGACTACTGGGCTGCTGCAGACACCCTAGGATGATTCACATTAGGGCTGCACGATATGGCAAAAAATGTATTTGCGTTTTTTTTTTTAGCAAATATTTTGGTTGCAATTTTACTTGTGATTATAGGTCAAAACACCTGGGTAAACTGTTAGAATCATAGAAATGTAATTATCGGTCAGGCCTAGTCCTGCTGCCCATTATTACACACACCTTGATTATCTTCCCTTTATTTAGCCCTCAGTCATCAGGCAGTATTGGTTTGTTTTCATGTTCAGTACGGTATTCCTGTTTTGTTCATCTGCCTTATTATTATTAAACTCACTTCCTGCACCTGCTTCCTGACTCACTGTGTATACGTCACAGAATACTGCCCCATTAATTGTGGAAGCAGCAGAAGAAAAAGTCCTCAGACAGTTGGTGAACTCCGCCAACACCACAATCAGCTGGTGCAACAAGGTGCAGCTATGGAAGAGGTCCTCTGCGTCCTCCACTGCCTCGACGCCTTCCGAGAGGTTTCACCTTCAACTAGCGGAGGGCCTTCTACCACGAGTCGTCTCAGCGAGCCATTCCCCCAGGCTTCCTACTCCAGTGATCCCTCTATTTCGCCCATCAGACAGGAGCCCCCAACACAGCGAGATCCAAGGTTGCCACAGTCATATCCCTGCTGACCGGGCGGGAGTTGGAGTGGGCTACAGCCGTCTGGGAGGAGAAGAGGAGGAATATCTGGGTTCCTACGAGAGGTTCATGGCTCTTATCAGGGTGGTTTTATACCATCCACCGGAGGGCAGAGGGGGAGGTGAGCGACTATTCCAACTCCAGCAGGATGGCCAAATTGCTGCTCAGTACACCCTCACCTTCCAGACCGTAGCAGCCTCCAGCGGATGGAATGAACCAGCGCTCTGCACCCTATTCAGTAGAGGACTGTGCAAGGAGGTTGGCGCACCGGGACGACAACCTTTCCTTGGACTCGCTCATTGCAATGGCCATACATCTTGGCAACCTTCTTCGGGAGCGCCGGCGCCTACCTCTCTCCTCGCCCTCCTCCTTTGGCTGTCCTGAGGCAGAGCCTGAACCCATGGAGTTAGGGGCCACACACCTCTCCGCGGCAGAGCGGCATGGAGACAGCTGGGGCTCTGTCCCTATTGCGTCCTGGAGGGGCACCAGCTTCAGCTGTGTCTGGTGCGTCCCAACCCGGGTTCAACAAGGGCAGAGGAGAGGCCCCGTGATCTTTCATCTCCCAGGGTAGGCGTGAGTATTCCATAATCATAATTTCCCGCCAAAACCTTTCTGGTTTCCATTTCGCTGGCTGTCCCTCAAGTGTTGTCTCTACAGCTCTAGTGGACTCCAGTGCCATGGGGAATGTCATCAACCAGCCTCTGCAGATGGTTGTGACAGAGTAGGAACCAAAGTGTGGAACAAAAATTTAAATGCAAAGATTTCACATTATCTGTGGTTGTGAGTGAGGCTGGTTGGACGTACTGCCAAATTCTCAAAAACGACTTTCGAGGCAGCTTATGGTACAGAAATTAGCATTCAGTTCTCTGGCAACAGCTCTGGTGGACGTTCCTGCAGTCAGCATGCCACTTGCACACTCACTCAAAACTTGAGACATCTGTTGCATTGTCTCATGTGACAAAACTGCACATTTTAGTGTGTCCTTTTATTATCTCCAGCACAAGGTGCATCTGTGTAATGATCGTGCGGTTTAATCAGCTTCTTGATACGCCACACCTGTCAGGTGGATGGATTATCTTGGCAAAGGAGAAATGCTCACTAACAGGGATGTAAACAAATTTGTGCACAACATTTGAGAGAAATAAGCTTTTTTGTGCGTATGGAACATTTCTAGGATCTTTTACTTCAGGTCATGAAACATGGGAACACTTTACATGTTGCATTTATATATATTTTTCAGTATATACAAGTACATTTTCAGACTACATTTTTTGAATATTCTTTGCCTTATCCTTTTGGGATTAAGAACAAGCTTTTAAACAAACAATGCTTATATACTCCACCACTGGTACCGGCCTTTATCAGGGCAAAAGTCTGCTAGCAAGATTTGCCCAATCTCATTGGATTTAGCCAGCTAGCTAACTCACGATTAGCATTAGGGGCTAACACAATTATTTAAGGCACATTTGTAGTTTTCTATGACCAACTAACTAGTGTTTTGCAGAGAGCAAGTTACACAAATGAATAGTATAATCAGTTGCGATTTTAGAGTGTAAATCTTGGTGGGGCCAAAAAATAATAATGTGGGGGGTGCATGCCAGCAAAGCCACTACACAACATAACACTAAACAATACATTAATTGCACTATAATGGTGACAAACGGTGCCCAAAAACTGCTAGGGCCTACATAGAGCTGTCCGAACAGCAGAGTTCCAACACCTTACCACTGCTATCAGCGGAGCCTCGTCTGGCTACGAAACAGTTAATTCAGCCTCATTTACTGCCTTTTAAAAAACATGCTTAAATAAATGTGTTTTCTACTGACAATTGAGATGTACAAACTATGTCATAAGGGAACGACAAGCGGATAAGAGGCAATCCGTAATTTTGATTAAGACATTAATGAGCAAGCTAGGACGTACGTAGTCAACTATTTGTTCAGCACTTTTGAAATGTACAGCAACAGAATTCAGAACATGGGCCTTTCTTACAGTGCTCTCCCTGTACACCAAGTCAGAACCGTAACATAAAAAAAGGGGGCATATAAGCAGACAATGAAAGCTCTTACAATATTTGATGATTAGATTTCTCAAAAACAGGTTATAGGCTACATGTGCACCAACAAGTCAGAACATTAGGCGAAATTAAGAGGTGAATATAGACCAAATTATTAGGGTTAGGCACATGGGCAACTAACAACTTACTAAACAACATTACAATTAGTATTACTTTCTAAGCTGCAGTATACATATCTCCCTGGCATATTAAATCATTTATGCAGCATACAAGACATTTTTGGACTCACCTTGTTGTGCTGTGCTCACTTGAACAGGAAGGTGGCGCAGCAGTCCTTCGTGGTCAAATTTAGTCATCAAAGTCATCAAATGTAGTAATTTAGTCATCAAAGGGAGCTCGACAAAAAAAAAAATTGAATCATGATGACATTAGTGATCTTCAGGTCGTAGCTCTAGAAAGAGGCCCGAGTTCCGCATTTACAATTCCGAGTTGGATGAAAGTTCAAAATGTATTTTCCCAGTCATAGCTCATTTTTCCCGAGTTCCCAGTTGTCTTGAACTCAGTAAAGTCTTATTTTGCAGTTCCGAGTTAATAGTTGTTTTAGGCACAAATCATGCTTCATTGACATTCACCAATGTTGAATGCTTATCATTTTAAACTAGGAAAAGAGACCCTTAATCTTAGACTTTGGACCAGACCTCGACTCCACTGAATAGCAGGCTAATGATTTCTTTGCAATGCTTGCAGTTAGCCACTGATTCCTTCCAAACCACTCATTGCTAAATTTGCGATTTCCAACTTGTTGTGTAATGTTTATGTCCATTGGCCGATAAGCACCGATACGTTTTATCTATAATTTCTCTACATTATTTATCTTCATACGACAAGGATCAAAAAGGATTTGCCAGTAGATTACCGACTTGATTCATGACGATGACTGCTAGCTAAGATTCTGAAAGTCAGTCCAATCAAAGCTACTGTAGATATAAAGTGATTTGATGTAATTGTATCTGTTGCCAATGACCTTGAGCCTTCTTGGATAGGCACTTCTAATGTAACTCTATGGCAGCACCCTATTTTTTTAACACTTGCATTTTAGAGCTGCCTTACTCAAGAAAACAAAATAGAGACCATGTATATGTGGCTTTATTAACTCAATGATATAAATGTTTTAAATTGCTGGCAAACTGATATGTGACATGCATTAATGGAAAAATAATATGCAAAACAGGCAAGCCCCCAGTCAAATTAGTTGACTGTTTTGTCAATGCATGCAGAACTAATCTCGAGCATGAGGAACTACTTGCCTTAGTGACCGTGGGTGGGGCTTGGTGTGTGTGGGATTGGGAAGCGGCAAAAAGAGGAGAGACAAGAGAAAACTCCATCAAATCGAGCAATAAATCAAAAGGTTTTTTTTTTTAGTTTAAAAAGTGCCATTCCAAAATAGCACAGCTATTGCTATTTCGATAAAAACTTGATTAATCTTGCAGCCCTAGGCCTCACCCAGCTAGAACATTTGGTTCATTTGAAGTTGTATGAAAACTATGAAAACTATGTTTTTGGTTTCCCATTGGTCCTGGGAACGAAGCCATACATTTCCTGACCGGTAAAACAGAAAGTTATTTATACATTCTGAGAACGAAAGTGAAAATGTTGCCTGTTTTGGTAACGTACATCTTTTGGTTGCAGGGAGGTTCTGAGAACATTTTAGCATGGTTCATTGAAAGTTTTCCTGGGAGGTTTTATTAACGTTCTGAGAAAAATGTTCAATAAGACTGTCAGCTTAGGTTAATTGTTTTACACTCCAAGCACAGATAGGACACATGGAAATGTATTTGAATTAATCATGCAAACACATTTAAAAATTTTGGATGGCATCAGTGTAATTTGAACCTACAATGTTTGGTTGTTTATCCATGGAATTAGTCCACCGCGCCACCAGGATGGAGCTAGCATGCAATTTTTTTAACCCATACAATGCTGTTCATTTTAGTCTATTCAAACAGACCCCATTTCAAAGGAAACAAGCACTCAATAAGAACAGGCCAATTAGTGGGTGCGGCAAACACACCTGAACATACTTAACAAGATAGCGGTTAGAAAAACTTTTGTTGACACTGAAAACGGAATGTATATGTTGTTAAATACCATTCTGGAACATTCTTTGAACGTTACTAATGTTTTCTTCTGTTTTTCATGGAATGCTTTCTAAATGTTCTGAGAACACAACTTTACATACAACTCTGAGGAAACCTGCATAAAACATGCTGAAGTACTGAAAATCCCACAGAAGAACATTGTTTCTTAGCGTTCTCTGAACTATTTGAGAACATTCCCAATGTCAAACCAGTTGGAAAATGTTTCTAGAACATCACCAAAATGTAAGTTAAATGTAACCAAGTTTGAACTTTTAGGAAACATTCTGTTAAGGTAACAAAATACCAAGAAAATATATTTTTGGGGTCAAGTTGCATGAATGGTCCAAAGCCAAGCAACTTTCCAGCATCATTCCCAGAAAGTTATAGGAAGGTTGTATGGAAAATAATCATAGGACAACCACACTCTCACCAAGCTCTACGAAACATATGGTTAATTTACCTGAGAAGTCTAGTAACCCATTTGACATCACTGGCTGCACTTCAGAGATTATGAATGTGTGTTGCTAAAGCACAATGGGACAAGGTCATCCCAGCCGGCCAAGCCCTCCCTTAACCCAGACGACAGTGGGCCAATTGCACCTCAAGCACTGTGATGCAGTGCCTTAGACCACTGCGCCACTCGGGAGGCAGAATGCTAATATTATTGATCTAAGTTCCAATCGCACCTGCCTCTCTGCAAACTAGTGAAATAATGATTCAGGTATGCTCATTATGTTCGCCTGCTCTTCCCAGATTCGCCTTCTTAGCAGTGCATTCATTCACCACTCTGTTCAATGGGAAACGCACAGACCGAGACATGAAATTACCTACCAACGCTGGCATGTGACAAGTAGAGAGAGACACCGCTGACAGTGGCCTTGCGCGATGCCGGACGTAAGGCATTTTTTTAAACAACCCTCAACTCCTGCCATCCCTTGACATCCACCCTCCCAAAAAACAGTCTCAGAATGAGCGTACAAAAAAAAGTTGCTGAAATTTCAGTCAGATGGCTACCTACTGTAACTCAAGGGCTCTGGCTACGGTTAGCTAGATAGCTAAATATAACTAGCTGGTTATATGGATGAAGTTAGAAGCTGACGTTAAATGGAGACTGACCTCAGAAGGAGAAGTTGACTGAAATTAAGCTAGCTATAATTTAACAAAATATAGGCTACTATAAGTTCACATAACAAAATAACTTTGCTTTACACAGAGAAGTTTGACCGACAGTGGTGAGGCAGGATACAATGCAAACAGAAAGAGTAAGCATGCAGAGAGAGAGGTTAAAAGTACAGTAGTTCCCAAACGTGTTATCCAGCCCCATGTGGGGTCCCCTCAAACCCATTTATAACTTGTTTCTCTTCAAATGGATATATAATACAACATTTTAGAATTAACTAAGGGCCATTCTCATAAATGCTTAATCTATAAGCAAAATTACTGTCTTGGCTAAATTAGCCATGAAATCCCTAGTTTGAAAGTGACTGTTTTTCTGGAAGCACCATTTTCCCTACATTTCCCCCATGTGGGCCATTCCCCTAACAATTTGAGTTCAACCAATGAGCTTCAGCCCCTAACCATATGAGTGACAGCTAGAAAGAGGCACATCAATCACACACAACAGAGCAAGTGAGAGAGAGCAATGACGAGGTGCACATATCTTCACATGTGACGTAGTACGCCATTTTCAGGGACCACTTTTGTTCTGAGTGTTACTTTCAGAACTACTGGCTAAAAAGTATACAAAAGTACAGGAGAATCTCTTTAACTACAGAAATATACATTAGGCCTTTCCTATAGACCTGCGTAAAAAGGAAACCAAACAATACAGTTCTAAAAATGTAATATGTTTTGGTTTATATCGGTGGTTATTCGGCTTATCTCGATCCGTCTCTGGAATTGATACACACTTTTTTACCACTACATCACTGACAGTAGATATGTATATTTAAGCAATATAAGACCTTATTTCCTAAATATAATTCTATATTTGTGATACAGTTTAAACTGCCTGAATGTTTAATGATAAGCATACTGAATTGAAATTGAGACCTCATAATACAGGCGACATGTGGTTTTCAACAACAGGACACTACCCATCTCCCATTCTGCAAAATCAATAGGCTTCTAGGACTAAGTCATGCACTTGGTATGTCAAATTTAGCCTCTGCTATCCTAGCCTGGTCTCAAAGACTAGATGTAACATAGTAAACGTCGATTTGCCACACTCATATGTTACGTTTGGTCTGGTTACATGAAACAGAAGGTTACTTAAGACAAAAACTAAAGGCGAGTGGTTGGTCGGGGCGTCCAATACAAAAAAAAAAACATTTTTGAATCTCATCATGGGCCAGTTTAGCTTTTTAGATAAGTAGCAACTACTTACTAGTTTTTACCCAGTTATCACGTTATGTTCTGAGAGTCATATGTTTCTTAGAGCTTGGTGAGAGTGTGGTTGTCCAATGGTTATTTTGCATACAGTGCATTTGTATACAGGCCCCTTTATTTTCTCAACAAAAATAACGTGTTTCAGCCTAATTCTAAAATGATATAAATAAAATTGCTCCTCGTCAATCTACACACAACACCCCATAATGACAAATCAAAAACAGGTTTTTATATATTTTTTACAATATATATATAAAAAAAACTGACATATCACATTTACGTAAGCATACAGACCCTTTACTCAGTACTTTGTTGAAGCACCTGTGGCAGCGATAACAGCCTTGTGTTTTCTTGGGTATGATGCTACATGTTTGGAACACCTATATTTGGGGAGTTTTCCCATTCTTCTCTGCAGATCCTCTCAAGCACTGTCAGGTTGGATTGGGAGCTTTGCTGCACAGGTTTTTTCAGGTCTCTCCAGAGATGTTCGACCAGGTTCAAGTCCAGGCTCTGGCTGGTCCACTCAAGGACATTTAGAGACTTGTCCCGAAGCCACTCCTGCGTTTTCTTGGCTGTGTGCTTAGGGTCATTGTCCTGTTGGAAGGTGAACCTTCGTCCCAGTCTGAAGTCCTGAGCGCTCTGGAGCAGGTTTTCATCAAGGATCTCTCTGTACTTTGCTTTGTTCATCTTTCCCTCGAACCTGACTAGTCTCCAAGTTCCTGCTACTGAAAAACATCCCCACAGCATGATGTTGCAACCACCATGCTACACCGTAGGGATGGTGCCAGGTTTCCTCCAGAAGTGACGCTTAGCATTCAGGCTCAATAGTTCAATCTTGGTTTCTTCAGACCAGATAAACTTTTTCTCATGGTCTGAGAGTCCTTTAGGTGCCTTTTGGCAAACTACATGTGAGCTATCATGTGCCTTTTGGCTTCTGTCTGGCCACTCTACCATAAAGGCCTGATTGGTGGAGTGCTGCAGAGATGGTTGTCCTTCTGGAAGGTTCTCACATCTCCACAGAGGAACTCTGGAGGCTCTGTCAGAATGACCATCGGGTTCTCGGTCACCTCCCTGACCAAGGCTCCTCTCCCCTGATTGCTCAGTTTGGCTGGGCGGCCAGCTCTAGGAAGAATCTTGGTTGTTCCAAACTTTTTCCATTTAAGAATGATGGTGGCCACTGTGTTTTTAGGGACCTTCAATGCTGCAGAAATGTTTTGGTACCCTTCCCCAGATCTCTGCCTCGACAAAATGCTGTCTCGGTGCTCTATGGACAATTCCTTCGACCTCATGGCTTGGTTTTTGCTCTGACGTGCACTGTCAACTGTGGGACCTTATATAGACAGGTGTGTGCCTTTCCAAATCATGTCCAATCAATTGAATTTACCATAAGTGGACTCCAATCAAGTTGTAGAAACATCTCAAGGATGATCAATGAAAACTGGATGCACCTGAGCTCAATTTCGATTCTCATAGCAAAGGGTCTGAATACTTATGTAAATAAGGTATTTCTGATTTTTTATACATTTGCTAACATTTCTAAAAACCTGTTTTCCCTTTGTCATTATGGGGTATTGTGCATAGATTGATGAGGGGGAAAAAAACAATTTAATCAATTTTAGAATAACGCTGTAATGTAACAATGTGGTGGGGGAAATTCCGAAGTACTTCAGCATAATGTTTTCTACTGGTTTCCTCATGGTCCTATTTAAAGTCATGTTTTTAGAACATTAACAAAACTTTCACATCTGTTCTCAGAAAGTAAAAAAAAAAGTGTTCAGCTTTACCGGTCAGAAAACGTATGGCTTCCTTCCCAGTACCAATGGGAAACCAACAACGTACACTACCATTCAAAAGTTTGGGGTCACTTAGAAATGTCCTTGTTTTTGAAAGATTATTATTTTTTTGTCCATTAAAATAACATCAAATTGATCAGAAATACAGTGTCGACATTGTTAATGTTGTAAAAGGCTATTGTAGCTCAAAATGGCTGATTTGTAATGGAATATCTACATAGGCGTACAGAGGCCCATTATCAGCAACCATCACTCCTGTGTTCCAATGTTACGTTGTGTTAGAAAAACCTTTTGCAATTATGTTAGCACAGCTGAAAACTGTTGTTCTGATTAAAGAAGAAATAAAACTGGCCTTCTTTAGACTAGTTGAGTATCTGGAGCATAAGCATTTGTGGGTTCGATTACAGGCTCAAAATGGCCAGAAACAAAGAACTTTCTTCTGAAACGTGTCAGTCTATTCTTGTTCTGAGAAATTAAGGCTATTCCATGTGAGAAACTGAAGATCTCGTACAACACTGTGTACTACTCCCTTTTCAGAACAGCGCAAACTGGCCCTAATCAAAATTAAAAAAGGAGTGGGATGCCCCGGTGCACAACTGAGCAAGAGGACAAGTACATTAGAGTGTCTAGTTTGATAAACAGATGGCAATACAAGTCCTCAACTGGCAGCTTCATTAAATAGTACCTTACAAAACACCAGTCTCAACTTCAACAGTGAAGAGGCGACTCCGGGATACTGGCATTTTAGGCAGAGTTGCAAAGAAAATGCCATATCTCAGACTGGCCAATAAAAATAAAAGATCAAGATGGGCAAAAGAACACAGACATTGGACAGAGGAAGATTGAAAAAAAGTGTTATGGACAGACAAATCTAAGTTTGAGGTTTTCGGATAACATAGAAGAACATTCGTGAGACGCAGAAAAAATGAAAAGATGCTGGAGGAGTGCTTGATGCCATCTGTCAAGCATGGTGGAGGCAATGTGATGGTCTGGGGGTGCTTGGTGGTGGTAAAGTGGGAGATTTGTACAGGGTAAAAGGGATCTTGAAGAAGGAAGGCTATCACTGCATTTTGCAATGCCATGCCATACCCTGTGGACGGCACTTAATTGGAGCCAATTTCCTCCTACAACAGGACAATGACGCAAAGCACCACTCCAAACTATACAATAACTATTTAGGGAAGAAGCAGTCAGTTGGTATTCTGTCTAATGGAGTGGCCAGCACAGTCACCGGATCTCAACCCTATTGAGCTGTTGTGGGGGCAGCTTGACCGTATGGTACGTAAGAAGTGCCCATCAAGCCAATCCAACTTGTGGATTGCTTCAGGAAGCATGGGGTGAAATCTCTTCAGATTACCCTCAACAAATTGACAACTAGGATGCCAAGGTCTGCAAGGCTGTAATTGCTGCAAATGGAGGATTCTTTGATGAAAGCAAGTTTGAAGGACACAATTATTATTTCAATAAAAAAAATCATTATTTATAACCTTGTCAACGTCTTGCCTATATTTCCAATTCATTTAATGTATATTTTCATGGAAAACAAGGACATTTCTAAGTGACCCCGTACATTCCCACAACTTCCAAGGAACCAAATGTGCTAGCTGTTTAGCTACTTTACAACTTAGCATGTTAGTTAACCCTTCCTCTAACCATAACCTTAAACCTTTTAAGCTAACCTTAACCCCTAGCCACCTAGCTAACGTTAGCCACCTAGTCACTATCTATTGTTAGCCACAACAAATTGGAATTTGTAACATCATGTCATACCTATTTCAAATTCGTAACGTATTGTACAAAGAGCATTTCGTTACCATATCATATGAATTGTAATTCGTAACATGCGAAATGGATGATGGACATCCATGCATTTTTTTAGAATACGAAACGTAATATATTACACTAAATGGAGAGAGATAGATTAACATTCACTGTGTTACGTCTACCCCTGAGTCCAGGTAGACAATCCTTACATCAATTTCATGGATTGCAATGAGACAAAATAGAAGAGTGAAGGGTGCATTGAATGAATAGTTAGGGCATTGGGGAAATAATTAATGCATTTTGTATTGACTGAAATATCACCGTACACGTTTACACCATCACTGCAAGTAAAACACTACTACCCTAACCTACTTTCAAGTCATTTGTGAATTCGCCCAACAATAAAGCTGATAGGATCCGCTTTCATCCAACAATTCAGTCCTTTGTTCTAATGCGAACGAATATCATATTGGCTACATATTGACTCAGTGGCCTAAGTAGGCTAAGCACAATTGAAAACTATTGACACAAATAAAGCCATCAAATTCATCGCTACGCCGCCTCCGCAGCAACCCATAATATCAGCTACATCGATACGGTGAGCATCTTGCGATACACAGCGCTACCACGCGTCCTATATGGATAACCTGCATGGACCCTTTGATGTGCATTTGCAAGGTTGCATTTGAACGCGGCATGTTATCAAGTCCTTTGTCTCTGCTTTATATTAAACGCAAATAGGCTACTTTGTTGACTGGATAATGTGGTTAATGGCAGCTTGAAAGAGGAGACTCCAGAGGCTAAAACGGCTAGAGCTCTTTATTGTGCTTTCCGAATAACATTGCAACATTGTATGATATTATTGGTCAGACCCTTTTTCCTATCTGGATTGAACTCTTACCTGTGCGTTTGGAGAGCTGCCTAGATGGAATTGGTAGCAAAGGCTTGCAGTCAAATTGCGCAGCAGTCGCGATGATGCTTCATAGTGGAAACGCGCTGCGATACAGCCAGCTGCGTGATGCTTCGACCACGTGATGCAGTGAAGCAACCTCACTCAAGCATCCAGATGTTGCCTGGCTACACAGACTCCTTGCTCCAGCTAAACGCTACGCCACGCCCACGGGTTTTAGTTCTTTCTTTGCAATGAGTCTCTGAGTCTGATCTTCACTAGTTACCACAGCCACAAATGTATAATTATTATTAACCTTTATCCCTAACTTAAGCGACAACCAATGCGTCTGGATCAGAGTACTTCCCTGACCCTTCACCTAATGCAAAAATATTCGGGGTCCTTTGACTGGTCCAAAAACGGATGTGTTGAGCCAGAACACACATGGGCAAAGCCCAGTTTGAAAATTCGTCATTGGCTTTGATACTCAGATTGGTTAGAGACGATCCAATCGCTGACGACCTAGTTTTGTACAATGCCCATCACCACATATGACTTCAATGATGGCAGTCTCGGGATGAAGTATATAGTGAACGAATTTAGTGTGTTGTCAGGCTAACCCAGATGAGCATCCACCACAGAATAGCCTACTGTAGTAGGCTAGTAGTAGCCTTGTAGAGATTGACTGTAGCCCACAATGCTGCACATTTATATAGATTTACTGTACATGCCTTCTTTCGATTAGACAAATGTTCAATAGCACATTGGTGATACTTTCTCAATAAGTTACGTGTTTAGTCATCAGTTTAAGGTCTGTTACGTAACAACTGGGATGTAGGAAACGTATAGGAGTTTTCTTTATTGCATCTTAATCATGTAGCAGACATGCTTAGCCAGAGCAATACGGTTGAAGTTGATGTGGGCAGTTTTTCAAGGGCACATCAACAGATTTTCCACTTAGTTAGCCCTGGGACTCAAACCAGCAACCATTTGGTTACTGGCCCAACACTCTTAACCTCTAGGTTACCTGCTGTCCTGAAGGGTATCTGCTTTGATTTGAGAACCTAATATCTTACATCCAGGCAAGATGTGAATCAGAGGAGGTTGGTGGGAGGAGCTACAGGAGGACAGGCTCATTGTGATGGCTGTAATGGAGTTATTGGAACGGAGTCAAACATGTGGTTTCCATATGCTTGATGTGTTTGACTCCATGTACTCCATTTCAGCCATTACAGTGAGCCTGTCTTCTTATAGTTCCTCCCAACAGCCTCCTCTGATGTGAATGGTTAATCTCAGTTGACTCAGAACTCAAATGTTGCGTAATTTAGTTTTGGTTGGTGAAGTCTCCACCCTCGCAAAAGGAAACTGTCAAAGCCCCCGATCTTAGTGAGGTAAACCCAAACACCGGACCTACTGCTGCTGGTTATCCTACCCTCTAAGATAAATGGGTTCCAAAAATTGTTCTTCGGCTGTCTCCATAGGAGAACATTTTTGGTTCCAGGTAGAACTCTTTTGGGCTCCATGTAGAACCCTCTGTGTAAAGGGTTCTACATGGAACTCAAAAGGGTTTTACCTGGAACCAAAAACAGCCAAAGAACCCTTTTAAGTTCTGGATAGCACCTTTTTTCTAAGAGTGTACGTATTCCATCCCGTCACGACAGATTATTCTATTTATGTGCAGAATCTGTCCATGAGAGATTAGTTAATGGTTCAAATGTAGGGTTTTGGGTGCGATTCAAACCCTTTTTTCTGTGCCCTCGAGGCAGAGCAGCCCTCAGAACAAGATTTAATAAGAAAAACTCTCCACTGAACAATATGTTTTCACACATTTGAGCTGTTTTCACAAATGTATTGTAGATTTCACAACTCATTATCACCCTGCAGGCCTCCCCGAGAAGTGACATGTGAATAGACCCTGGTTTGAACTCTGTGAGAAGAGTAGAATAGGCTTCTTCAAGAAGTGTAATGTTGATAGACCCTGGTTTAAACTCTTTATGTAGGACCAAAGCTGGTTACACCAATATATCGAACATTTGATTTTACGCTTTCACAAATAACTCGTTGAAGTTACTCTTTCAATTTGATTGGGTTCAAATTCCAATGTTTGGCATATAACGTTTCTAAATATCATTTTAAGATACATCACTTTCTTCAGATGCCCACACTCAAGCATCCATGATCAATTCTGCACTCTGTGATACTTTCCAAGGAAATAAATACAGGCCACATGAGGCATGTACAAAATAATTACATTTTGTCTACACAATTTACTAACAAGAAATTCACTACATGACCAAAAGTATGTGGACACCTGCTCATCAAACATCACATTCCAAAATCACCTCACTTTGTGCATGGGGGCACTGTCATGCTGAAACAGGAAAGGGCCTTCTCAAAACTGTTGCAACAAAGTTGGAAGCACAGAATCATCTAGAAAGTCATTGCTTGCTGTAGCGTTAAGATTTTCCTCCACTGGAACTAAGGAGCGTAGCCCAAACCATGAAAAACAGCCCCAGACCATTTTTCCTTCTCCACCAAACTTTAGAGTTGGCACTATGCATTGGGGCAGGTAGCGTTCTCCTGGCATACGCCAAACCTAGATTCAAACGTCGGACTGCCAGATGGTGAAGAGTGATTCATCACTCCAAAGAACGCGTTTCCACTGCTCCAGAGTCCAATGGCGGCCAGCTTAAGCTTGTGTGGCCTACCATTTCACGGCTTAGCCGTTGTTGCAGGCCAGAAATTGGCCAGAAATTGGACAAACTTACTTGTTAGGAGAGGTGGCATCCTAGGACGGTGCCATGTTGAAAGTCACTGAGCTCTTCAGTAAGGTCATTCTACTGCCAATGCTTGTCTATGGAGATTGCATGGCGGTGTGCCTTATTTTATACACCTGTCAGCAACAAGTGTGGCTGAAATAGACGGATCCACTAATTTGAAGGGGTGTCCACATACCTTTTGTATGTGGACCTTGAATTAAAAAATATATATACAGTATCTCACAAAAGTGAGTACACCCCTCACATTTTTGTAAATATGAGTATATCTTTTCATGTGACAACACTGAAGAAATGACACTTTGCTACAATGTAAAGTAGTGAGTGTACAGCTTGTATAACAGTGTAAATGTGCTGTCCCCTCAAAATAACTCAACACACAGCCATTAATGTCTGAACCGCTGGCAACAAAAGTGAGTACACCCCTAAGTGAAAATGTCCAAATTGGGCCCAAAGTGTCAATATTTTGTGTGGCCACCATCATTTTCCAGCACTGCCTTAACCCTCTTGGGCATGGAGTTCACCAGAGATTCACAGGTTGCCACTGGAGTCCTCTTCCACTCCTCCATGACGACGTCACAGAGCTGGTGGATGTTAGAGACCTTGCACTCCTCCACCTTCCGTTTGAGGATGCCCCACAGATGCTCAATAGGGTTTAGGTCTGGAGACATGCTTAGCCAGTCCATCACCTTTACCCTCAGCTTCTTAATTAAGGCAGTGGTCATCTTGGTGGTGTGTTTGGGGTCGTTATCATGTTGGAATACTGCCCTGCGGCCTAGTCTCCGAAGGGAGGGGATCATGCTCTGCTTCAGTATGTCACAGTACATGTTGGAATTCATGGTTCCCTCAATGAACTGTAGCTCCCCAGTGCCGGCAGCACTCATGCAGCCCCAGACCATGAAACTCCCACCACCATGCTTGACTGTAGGCAAGACACACTTCTCTGGTTGCCGCCACACACGCTTGACACCATCTGAACCAAATAAGTTTATCTTGGTCTCATCAGACCACAGGACATGGTTCCAGTAATCCATGTCCTTAGTCTGCTTGTCTTCAGCAAACTGTTTGCGGGATTTCTTGTGCATCATCTTTAGAAGAGGCTTCCTTCTGGGACGACAGCCATGCAGATCAATTTGATGCAGTGTACGGCGTATGGTCTGTGCACTGACAGGCTGACCCCCCACCCCTTCAACCTCTGCAGCAATGCTGGCAGCACTCAAACGTCTATTTCCCAAAGACAACCCCTGGATATGACGCTGAGCATGTGCACTCAACTTCTTTGGTCGACCATGGCGAGGCCTGTTCTGAGTGGAACCTGTCCAGTTAAACCGTTGTATGGTCTTGGCCACCGTGCTGCAGCTCAGTTTCAGGGTCTTGGCAATCTTCTTATAGCCCAGGCCATCTTTATGTAGAGCAACAATTCTTTTTTTCAGATCCTCAGAGAGTTCTTTGCCATGAGGTGCCATGTTGAACTTCCAGTGACCAGTCAGTATGCGGGAGTGTGAGAGCGACAACACCAAATTTAACACACCTGCTCCCCATTCACACCTGAGACCTTGTAACACTAACGAGTCACATGACACCGGGGAGGGAAAATGGCTAATTGGGCCCAATTTGGACATTTTCACTTAGGGGTGTACTCGCTTTTGTTGCCAGCGGTTTAGACATTAATGGCTGTGTGTTGAGTCATTTTGAGGGAACAGCAAATTTACACTGTTAACCAAGCTGTACACTCACTACTTTACATTGTAGCAAATTGTCATTTCTTCAGTGTTGTCACATGAAAAGATATACTCAAATATTTACAAAAATGTGAGGGATGTACTCACTTTGTGATATACTGTATATATTTTACCTTTATTTAACTAGGCAAGACAAATAAGAACAAATTCTAATTTTCAATGACCGCCTAGGAACAGTGGGTTAACTGCCTTGTTCAGGGGCAGAACAACAGATTTTTACCTTGTCAGCTCAGGGATTCTTGCAACCTTCCGGTTACTAGTCCAACACTCTAACCACTAGGCTACCTAGCTGAATATCAATATCAACCTATTCAGTCCCAATATAGGCATCATGTCACATAAATCACAGGGCACCAACAAGTAGTAGAGCAACATAACTATCACTGGAGAGATTGTACAAAGAGATGGGATTTAAAGGGTATATAGGGCAAGGCAAGCTGTCTTTCAGAGTTAGCAATAAACACTTTGCTCACTAGGTGGAGTACTGATACTAGATATAAAAAGTAGTTCAATCATTTCAGAATTCAGAGGCAATGCCTCATCATTTCCAACATTCTATAACATGGTTAACTAGTCACTGAAAGTAACACTTAACAACATTATTTCAGTACTGAACTAATGTGAAATGAACAACCACAACTAGGCAAAAGCAAACAAGATGGGGTTGTTTGAAAAGTGTCATGCCAACATTAGATGATGAAGGGAGTACATTTCCCTCATTATCAATGAGCTGTTGATTGATGTTCTTCCATTTGCCGACGGCAAATTGTGATCCAGCATCCTGGAATGTCAACGCCTGGATGACGGCATGATGACGGCCTACTTATAAACAGGAGGGAAAAAAAACACAATTGTGATGGGTGGAAATCTGGAAGACAGATTATCTGAAGTTGCTGTGTGTCACTGCTACAAACAGAGCCCAGATGGAGGAGCAGGCTAGGAGAATAGTCTCTACCAGGGTTGTGTTTACCAGGGCACACCATAAAATACACCATCACAAAACGCTTATGAACTATTACTATTGGATGAGTTCAGGTGGTTTCACTGGATTTAAAACTGTTTTCTCCCTTCTGGACACAACCCAGGGCAAGTGTGTAAATGAATTCCGTAAAAAACAATATCGTATTTTTTTTTAATTCTTTTTTTTTTAGGTTAATAAAAGTGAGGCATACAAGCGAGATGTTCATGTTGAACTTTATTCTCGTTTCCCTGTCGAAAAGAAAACAGAAGAGAGGTCTCCTATTACGAACTTTATTGCTGAGTGCCCTTTCCCTACGAATGTGGTTTTAAACATGAATCCACAAGACTTCTGAATAAACGTTGACACTTCATCCCCCTGTCTTGCCACGACGCCAACTAAGTGAAGCTATGACGTGGGCTGTGTTTGAGCTAAAAGTTCCTAGCAGTGTCAGACAATGCAGGGGTGGGGATTAGGGACTAGCCCTGGAAGAATCCTATTGATATTCATCAAGTGCCTTACATGGAAGATACAGTAAGAATATCAAGTTGAGATTAGCCTTAATAGTTCGAACATTAAACACATAATACATGCTGTCGATAGGTTGTGCATTTAAAAAAAATGGATGGCTTGGCTATTATTTGAAAATGTTCCTCAGCCTGAAATGCCTCAATGCACACCTTAACCAATGCCAAACGTATACACAACTGAATCAAGTCTGAGTTTCATTTCTCAGGAGTGTAAACAATGTATTCCTCAGTAGTCCCGAGGGCTGTAACTATCCATTGTCCCCCAGTCTTCCAGATAGGAACCTAGGCACTGTGGTTGTGCCCTAGGGGCTAGGCTGTTTCTCCAGTGATTACAGACCTAGATCCCACAGGAGAGAACTGCTTAAAGACCACCAGAAGAGTAGAGAAGATAAGTGTTAAGTGCAGGTAGTCTCTTTCACATCACACATTACAGTAGACTCCCCCAAGGCTTTGTTGCATTTTTATGTCAGCGAGGTGCAGTTTGAAAATGTCCTTTTTCCTGTTGTGATGTAAAATTGAGTGGGGTATGTAAACAAATTATACTTCAGACTTGCTTGGACCAAGACGCATTTTTAACATGACTAATAAAGAATCAGAATCTGACTTGTGACTACATAAATCAAGTCCAAGAAAAAGGAAGGGATGGTCTTGTGAAGTCTCAAACATGATCCCAGAGTGTCTTTGTGTCCTCATGAAATGCATCTATTGTGCAATGAATACTACATCATAAAATTAGCTGAAGCAGTATCTTCTCATACTGAATACTGAGGCTTCAGTGTTAGAATGTCTCTGCTGCTTCCTTGGATAATTGTGAAAAGACAATATACAGTTCAGTATGTCCCAGTTTTTGTGTGTCGGTCATGCTTGGATGTTTAGGTTATGTAGTTTCAAGATGTAGATATTCGTTTTCAGATGTCATACAGAAATTATAGATTTCAAACCAAACCGATTTCAAGCCAGTGGGCAAAGTCAGACATGTTCAAAACAAAAGTGTTATTTGTTTGAAAGGTAGAAACATATTTTAAAAAACGCTGTCTTTTAATCAAGATGTTGTAATCCAAAAATGATTATGCTTGTGAGTGATTTTTTGCGGAGGATAATGCAGCAGATGTCTTTGCTGGAACATAACATACAGCGTGGCCAAGGCAGACATTTTGAAGGGAAGTTGGAAGAAGAAAGGCAGCAAATATGCAAATAATGAAAACATTCCTATTGGGATCCAAGTTCACGACAACTAAATATTTGAAAGGAACATTTCTGGGGCAGAAGATGAACAAACTGAAAGCAAAATTAAAACAGCCAAAACCAAGGTATCCTTCCAAGAAAACTCTGTATGAAAATTTCTCAATCATATAATATTTCCAACAGTGCCTTGCGCAGTGATTGAGACTTGTTAACAAAGTAATCAAAAGAAACAAGTACTGAAAAAGTTCCGTAACAATAGGGACAGACCCGAAAAGACAGAAGACAGGCTGCACAAAGCAGAGAGCTCAACAGCAGAAGAACAACAAACACGACAATCTGACTTTACAAACAATATCGGTATAGCCTCCACTTCCACAAAGGCCCCAAGGAGACAACCTGGAGTCAGGGGTAGATGAAACATAGTAAATGTAAATCTGTCTCACTCCATTTAGTATGATATGTTACATTTCGTATGGTATGTATTCGTTTGTGGATGCCCATCATCTATTTTGTATCATATGCTACGAATTGCAATGTGTACAATATGTTACGTATTTGCAATACAAATATGTTACGAATTCCAATTTGTTGTGGCTAACATTAGCAAGGGGGCTAGGTGGCTAGTTTTAGCTAGGCTAGGGGTTAGGGTTAGGGGTTAAGGTTAGGGTTAAGGCTAAGGTTGGGATTAGAGGAGGGGTTGACTAACATGCTAAGAAGTTGCTAATTAGCTAAAATTCTAAAGTTGTCTGTGATGTGACTCGAAAAATCAACCTTTGGGTTGCTAGACATTCGTGTTATACACCTACCCATCCTCTCCGACCAACCTCCCTTTTTTCGTTTTTGGCTTTAAGGAGCTTTTTGTCTTATGTAACCATGTCATACTAATTTGAATGTCACAGATTTACATTTAATATGTTACGCCTTTGAGGCCAGGTTAAAGGAGTCGATACTTTCAGGAGTCCTAGTTACACTCTGGAACAACAGAATGTTCCCTATTCTGTTCTGTTCTTGCTTGAGCTTCCTAGAATTTTGAAGACTGGCTCTGGTCATTGAATCCTGACAGCCATGAAAGAAAACTACATTTTAAGAATTTGAACCTTGGGATGACGTTTCAGTGATTTTGTTCAACATGGGGGGCATATTGGGACAAAAAGGTGTCGGCAACTTTACAAGTGTATTGTTGTGCCTTCAGAAAGTATTCACACCCTTGACCATTTTCACATTTTGGTGTGTTACAAAGTGAGATTAAAATGATTTTAATTGTATTTTTTTGTCAACAATCTACACAAAATTCTAACATTTGTAAAAAGTTAATGAAAACGAATACACTAACATAACTTGAATAGATAAATATTCAACCCACTGAGTCAATGCAAGCTAGAATCACCCTTGGAAGCGGTTCCAACTGTAAGTCTTTCTGGGTAAGTCTCTAAGAGCTTTGCACACCTGGATTGTACAATATTTGCACATTACTCTTTTTAAATTCTTCAATATCTGTCAAGTCGGTTGTTGATCATTGCTAGACAGCCATTTTCAAGTCTTGCCATAGATTTTCAAGTTGATTTAAGTCAAAACTGTAACTAGGCCACTCAGGAACATTCAATGTCGTCTTGGTAAGCAACTCCAGCGTAAATATGGCCTTGTGTTTTGGGTTATTGTCCTTCTGAAAGGTGAATTTGTCTCCCAGTGTCTGTGGGAAAGCAGATTGAATAGGATTTTGCCTGTGCTTAGCTCTATTCCATTTATTTTTATCATAAAAAAGTCCCTAGTCCTTGCCGATGACAAGCATACCCATAACATGATGCAGCCGACACTTTGCTTGAAAATGTGAACTCAGTGATGTGTTGTGTTGGATTTGACCCAAACATCATGCTTTGTATTTTGGACAAACAGTTAATTGCTTTGCCATATTTTTAAGCAGTTTTACTTTATTGTCTTATTGCAAACAGGATGGATGTTTTGGAATATTTATATTCTGTTCAGGCTTCCTTCATTTCACTCTGTCAATTAGATTAGTATTGTTGAGTAACTACAATGGTGTTGATCCATCCTCAGTTTTCTTCTATCACAGCCATAAACTAAGTAACTGTTTTGGCCTCATGTTGAACTTCCTGAGCGGTTTCCTTCCTCTCCGGCAACTGAGTTAGGAAGGATGTATGTTTGTAGTGACTGTGTGTGTTGACACACAGTCCAAAGTATAATTAATAACTTCACCATGCTCAAAGGGATATTTAATGCCTGCTTGGGACTGGCGGGTGCTGAAGCGCGTACTGAGTAAAAATGGTCTGTCCTCGGTTGCAACACTCACTACCGAGTTCCAAACTGCCTCTGGAAGCGACGTCAGCACAATAACTGTTCGTTAGGAGCTACATGAAATGGGTTTCCATGGCAGAGCAGCCACACACAGGCCTAAGATCACCATGCACAATGTCACGCATCGGCTGGAGGGGTGTAAAGCTCGCCGCCATTAGACTCTGGAGCTGTTCTCTGGAGTGAGAACTCACCATCAGGCAGTCCGACGGATGAATCTGCATTTGGCGGACGCCAGGAGAATGCTACCTGCCCCAATGCATAGTGCCAACTGTAAAGTTTGGTGGAGGAGGAATAATGGCCTGGGGCTGTTTTTCATGGTTCGAGCTAGGCCCCTTAATTACAGTTAAGGGAAAACATAACGCTACGACATGCAATGACATTCTAGATGATTCTGTGCTTCCAACTTTGTGGCAACAGTTTGGGAAGACCCTTTCCTGTTTCAGCATAATGTCCCCGTGCACAAAGCGAAGTCAATACAGAATGGTTTGTCGAGATAGATGACAAAGAACTTGACTGGCCTGCACAGAGCCCTGACCTCAACCCCATCAAACACCTTTTGGGGTGAATTGGAACGCCAACTGCAAACCTGGCCTAATCGCCCAACATCAATGTCCGACCTCACTAATGCTCTTGAAGCTGAATGGAAGCAAGTCCCCGCAGCAATGTTCCAACATCTAGTGGAAAGCCTTCCCAGAAAAGTGGAGGCTGTTGTAGCAGCAAAGGGGGGACCAACTCCATATTAATGCCCATGATGTTGGAATGAGATGTTCAATGTTTGTTTAAATAATATGGTGGTTGTTGTTTCTCTGTAATACTACTAGCCACCAAGAAATTGTATGAAGTTTGCTTTAGCTAGACCAGATAGGTTCCCAATCTTCCAACCTCATAATTATCTACAAATAAGTCATTTCAGGCTATCAATCAAGTTAGAGTAGCTAGGTAACTGCCAAAATAAAGGTAACACCAACAAAAAGTGTCTAAATAGGGTGATGGGCCACCACGAACAAGAACACGTTCAATACAGCTTGGCGCAGATTCTACAAGTGGCTGGAACACTATTGGAGGCATGCAACACCATTCTTCCATGAGAAATTCCATAATTTTGTGTTTTGTTCAGGGTGGTGGAAAACGCTGTTTCAGGTGCCGCTCCAGAATCTACCAATTGGGTTTAATTGTGTTGAGATCTGGTGACTGAGAGCTCCATTGCATTTGGTTTATATACGTTTCTTGCTTATCAAACCATTCAGTGATCACTTGTGCCCTGTGGATGGGGGCATTGTCATCCTATGTGTGCATAGCCATGGTAGCCAAAATAATGGCCTGCCCTAAGCATGATGGGATGTTAATTGCTTAATTAACTCAGAAACCATGTGTGGGAGCACCTGCTTTCAATATACTTTATATCACTAACTTACTCAAGTGTTTCCATTATTTTGGCAGTTACCTGTGTCTTAGCTAGCATGCCTACTGGCAAGATTGGTAGACTTTAGAAAAACAAGCAATAACTAGTCACATTAAAGGGTTAGAGGAAGGGTTAGCTTAAGGGTTAAGGTTAGGAGAAGGTTTAGCTAACATGCTAAGTAGTTGCAAAGTACCTCAAAAGAAGTAAGTAGTTGAAAAGTTGCTTATTAGCTAAAATTGTCAGTGATGAGATTCACACTCGCAACCTTTGGGTTGCAAGACATTTGCTTGATACAGCTCCCATCCACCCGTACTTAAATTGTTGCCTTATGTAACCATCTGTCTTGTGTAACCCTTCCAAGCTTTACATATCATGCTAATTTGAGTGTCCTGGATTGACATTTACTATGTTATTTCTAGTCTATCAGACCAGGCTGCTTTGAGGGAAAATATCAAAGTACACACTGTCAGGGAATGGTTTGAAGTTGGTACATTGTATTGCAGTTAAAATATATATTTTAGCTTATCGTCTAGACTTGGGAATGCTTTTGGTGGTACTGTTCGAAATTAAGGCCACATCAGAGGATTTATAAACAAATGTTAGACAGATGACTGTCAAAGGTTCAACTCTTTGTAATTACCTGAATTTAAAATGTGCTGTCCTTTCAACGGCTATTGTTATTGTGTTCACATCATGTATCTTTCGTGATGCAGTTCAATATTCAGTAGGTCCAAAGGACATTTCATTTCATTGTGAAGACAGTAAAGACATAACATTTACAACAGTTAATAAGCATTGACAAAAACCCTTTGGTGTCTGAAGGCTAAAGTGAATCAGTAAATCAGCCCTGACAGGGGGAATTCCTACCTCCCCCACCCCCAAATCTTCTCTAAAATGAAAGTAAACTCTGTCTCAAAATTTCAGTACCACCTAGTGGTGTAAACCTTCACCACTTTTCAGCCCAGTATGAGGCCAGGCCAGGGCCTCTGCTCCCTCCGTGGCTCCAGGAAACTAGATAATTAGCCCAGCCTCTCAGTCTCTCTGGCCTAGCCTAATGTGGAGAACAGATCTCAGTGCTGAGGTCATTGTCCCTCCCATCCTCCAGCATTTCCACTTTCCCACACCCCACCATGTCCCCTGTGAAAGTCTACTCCAGAGAAGGCCAGAGGGGGAGGAAAAAAGGTGGGGGGGAAGGGTGGGTGGGGCTTTTCAACTTGTTATTATTCCTAAAAGCTTTGTCGGTTATTATGGATTGTTATTGTGAGTGACATATCTGTGGATTGACAAAACAAAATTAGGTTAGAAGTACAGCCCTTATTGAAAAATGATCTTATGTGAAGTTAATGTGATAACATAGAACAACACGTGAAAACGTTTGAGCACATCTGAAAACACGATCTCAGGCGTCCTTCCTAACTCAGTTGCCGTAGAGGAAGGAAACCACCATGAGGCCAATGGTGACTTTAAGACAGTTACAGAGCTTAATGGCTGTGATAAGAGAAAACTGAGGATGGATCAACAACAATACTAACCTAATTAACAGAGTGAAATGAAGGAAGCTTGAACAGAATAAAAAATATTCCAAAACATGCATTCTGTTTGCATTAAGGTATTCAAGTAAAACTGCAAAAAACGTTTTGTCCTGAATACAAAGTATTATGTTTGGAGCAAATCCAACACAACACATCACTTAGTACCAATCTTAATTTTTTCAAGCATGTTGGTGGCTGCATCATGTTATAGGTTTTTTAGGATAAAAATAAATGGAATAGATCTAAGCACGTGCAAAATCCTGCAGGAAAACCTCATCCAGTCCGCTTTCAAAAAGACACTGGTAGACACATTTACCTTTCAGCAAGACAATAACCTAAAACACAAAGCCAAATATACACTGAAGTTGCTAACCAAGACAACATTGAATGTTCCTGAGTGGCCTAGTTACAGTTATGACTTAAATCGACTTGAAAATCTATAGCAAGAAAATGGCAGTCTAGCAATAATCAACAACTAACTTGATAGAGCTTGAAGAATGTTTTATTTTTTATGTGCAAATATTTTACAATCCAGGAGTGAAAAGCTATTAGAGACTTACCCAGAAAGACTCACAGCTGTAATTGCTGCCAAAGGTAATTCTATCATGTATTGATTCTGAGGTGTGAATACTTATGTAATTCTTAAGGCTAGGGGGCAGTATTCGGAAGTTCGGATGACTGACGTGCCCAAAGTAAACTGCCTGCTACTCTGGCCCAGAAGCTAGGATATGCATATAATTGGTAGCATTGGATAGAAAACACTCTGCAGTGTCTAGAACTGTTAGAATAATGTCTGTGAGTATAACAGAACTGATATGGCAGGCCAAAACCCGAGGAAAATCCATCCTGATTTTTTTTTTTTTTTAGGTCACATTCCATTCAAATGCTTGTCTATTCCTCCCATATTGCAGTTCCTATGGCTTCCACTAGATGTCAACATTCTTTAGAAATGGTTTCAGGCTTGTTTTTGAGAAAGTAGTTAGTAGTTGTAGTTTTTCAAGGTGGCTCTCATTTTGACTGTAGTCTTGTGGCGCGCGTGGATGAGGGGCGCACTTCGTTATTTATCTCCGGTATTGAACATACTACATTCCGTCTTAAATTGTATTGTTTATTTTCATATTAGGGTACCTGAGGCTTGATTAGAAATGTTGTTTGACATGTTTGGACGAAGTTTATTGGTAATTTTTGGGATTCCTTTGTCTGCACGTTGAACAAGTGGAACTGGTAGATTACTGAATCAAACATGCCAACTAAACTGACTTTTTGGGGATATAAAGAAGGACTTTATCGAACAAAGCAACCATTTTTTTGTGTAGCTGGGACTGTTGGGATTGCAAACAGAGTAAGATCTTCAAAGGTAAGTGATTTATTTTATCGCTATTTCTGATTTTTGTGACGCCTCTGCTGGTTTGGAAAATGTTTTTAATGCTGGTGTATGAGGGGCGCTGTCCTCAGATAATCACAAGGTATGCTTTCGCCGTAAAGCCTTTTAAAAATCTGACAACGTGGTTGGATTAACAAGAAGTTAAGATTTTAAATTATGTAGAACACTAGTGTATTCATGAATGTTTAATATTACAAATGTTGTATTTTGAATTTCGAGCTCTGCAATTTCACCGATGTTGTCGAGGTGGGGCGCTGGCGGCATGCCTAGCCCAAAGAGGATTTATGTAAATGTGATATTTCAGTATTTCATTTTCAACAAATGTGAAAAACAATCTAAAAACATGTTTTCACTTTGTCATTGTGGGGAATGGGGAATTGTGTGTAGATGATTGACAAAAAACACACATTTAATCCATTTTGAATTCAGGTTGTAACACAACAAAATGTGGAATAAGTCAAGGGGTGTGAATACTTTATGAAGGCACTGTACATGTGAACGGATGGTTTCACATGTGAACAACTGACCTCACATGTGTCTCATTTGTGCTCAATATGTGAAAACAGCTAGGCCTAAATGTGATTTCACATGTTTTGTAAGGGGAGTAATGACATGGTATGGGGGTTTTAAGGTAAGTGGTTAAGCTGTTCATCTAAAATAGCGTAAAGATCTTAATTCAATGTGTTTACATTTGACATGATCACTGGCTTTTCAATATGACTCCACCTGGGATTTGAATTCACGACCTCTGGATTTGGGGTAGGCTGATCTTTATCAGTTAATCTGGCTATTCTCTGATCATTGATGTAATTGACTTATTTCAGGAATTTGAGGAATTTTCTGTATGGTTGTCTAACGTTGATTAGGCATATTATTCTGTTTTAGTGTTACTCCTGAATCACTATAATAAATATTATCGTTTTTCTTGAGTGTATTTTTAACAAAGCTGAGATTTACTTTGAAGTCCAAACTGTAGGAATAAAGGGGAAATGTGTTATTGACACAGCCATGGTGGCGTAGCAGGAAGACTGGAATGCCTTAAACCAACAGGTTGTGAGGGTAATAACTACTGTAAAAATAGACATACGTCATGTACAGTATGTCAAAGTGTGTCAAATACAGTATGTACATTGGAAACACCGGAGATGTGTGATGTTCCGGGGACATCCTAACAACAAATTTTTGTTTGCAGGGCATCACCTGTGAAATCTCATTAAATATATCCACGTGAAACTTCATGTGAAATACCATCATGTGAAGTGTTCCAAAACCACATTGTTTCATATGATTTCACATGTGAAATCAAATTTTACATGCGCAAAACATGGGAAAATGTCACATGTGAAATCGTGTTTTTTCTATATCCTGTTGTTGCAGGAATTTTCTAGGAAATGCAAACTTGTATTGTATTCAAAGTTAAAAAAGGCTTCTCAAATCTGTAATTTCCTGACTTGATTTGCCCTAAAGATACAGTTGCAGTCAAAAGTTTGGACACATCTACTCAGGGTTGTTCTTTATTTATAATAATAATTATAATAATGAAGACATCAAAACTATGAAATAACACATATGGAATCATGTATTAACCAAAACAGTGTTAAACAAATCAAAATATATTTTATATTTGAGATTCTTCAAAGTAACCACCCTTTGCCTTGATGACAGCTTTGCACACTCTTGGCGTTCTCTCAACCAGGTTCATGAGGTAGTCACCTGGAATGCATTTCAATTAACAGGTGTGCCTTGTTAAAAGTTAATTAGTGGAATTTCTTTCCTCCTTAATGCGTTTGATCCAATCAGTTTTGTTGTGATAAAGTAGGGATGGTATACAGAAGATAGTCCTATTTGATAAAAGACCAAGTCCATATTACGACAAGAACAGCTCAAATAAGCAAAGAGAAACAACAGTCCATCATTACTTTAAGACACTGAAAGTTTATTCAAGTGCAGTCGCAAAAACCATCAAGTGATATGATGAAACTGGCTCTCATGATGACCGCCTCAGGAAATTAAGACCCAGAGGTACCTCTGCTGCAGAGGATAAATCCATTAGAGTTACCAGCCTAAGAAATTGCAGGCCAAATAAAAACTTCAGAGTTCAAGTAACATACACATCTCAACATTAACTGTTCAATGGAGACTGCGTGAATCATGCCTTCATGATCGAATTGCTGCAAAAAAAACACTACAAAAGGACCCAAATAATAAGACTTGATTGTGCGAAGAAACACAAACATTGGACATTAGACCGGTGGAAATCTGTCCTGAGATCTGATGAGTCCAACCACTCTCTCTCTGTGAGACACAGAGTAGGTGAACGGATTTTCCGCATGTGTGATTCCCACCGTGAAGCATGGGATAGGAGGTGTGATGGTGAGGGGGTGTTTTGCTGGTGACACTGTCTGTGATTTATGTAGAATTCAAGGTGCGCTTAACCAGCATGGCTACCACAGCATTCTGCAGCGATACGCCATCCCATCTGGTTTGCGCTTTGTGGGACTATCATTTGTTTTTCAACAGGGCAAGGACCCAACACACCTACAGGCTGTGTAAGGGCTATTTGACCAAGAAGTAGAGTGATGGAGTGCTGCATCAGATGATCTGGCCTCCACAATCCCCCAACCTCAACCCAATTGAGATGGTTAGGTATGAGTTGGACCGCAGAGTGAAGGAAAAGCAGCCAACATGTTCTCAGCATATGTTGGAACTCCTTCAAGATTGTTGGAAAAACATTCCAAGTGAAACTGGTTGAGAGAATGCCAAGAGTGTGCAAAGCTGTCATCAAGGCAAAGGATTTGAATAATCTAAAATATATTTGGATTCGTTTAACACTTTTTTGGTTACTAATGATTTCATATGTGTTATTTCATAGTTTTGATGTCTTCACTATTATTCTACAATGTAGAAAATAGTACAAATAAATATACTGTAAATATACCAACCTCTCAAAAAAAAATCTATTTATTATAATTCACATGATAATTCACATTTCCTGTTGCTGCAAGATTATTTGCCTGCTGTGAGAAACTGGGTCAAATGAAGATAAGGCATCTGTACTGATTACTGATAGAAAACATGATTTTCAGAAGAAGCATTAAGCCGTTTCTGGTGAATGTCAAAAAGCAAGCGGTGCCAAGCACAGCTAGTATTGAAGGAAACAAGAAACACATGGATCTGCTCAATCTTGAATTAAGTGGACTCAAGGGGAAGGGATTCAAAAGGAGCTAAATAAAACCAAAGATCAAATGGATGTCTCTAGGTAGGTGAGCGCTGTGATTTATGGATTTGGATTTGATTCCGTGAAGTGGCACATCAACAGCACCTCGGAACAAAAATAAGACCAATGACAAGACGCACACAAATCTCTCCGCAGGCAGGCAGGCAAGCAGGCGTGCAGGCAGTTAGCAACACAGCAAACACTTTGTTGTATCGAGCTGTCATTACTCACCTATCAGCTATTTGTAACATAACCTTCCGAGGCTCTGCTTTCCCTCTCCGTCCATCTATCCTTCTATCAATCAGCTCTGCTGCAGCAGCAATCAAGGTGATGTCACAAGGAGTTATGGCTTTTCCAACCACCCTAGGACAGAATACTTTACTTAGACAGGTTTTTAGGAAAAAGTAGCCCAGCTCACAATGCTCCAGTATTTCACCACATATTCACTGATTCATTTAGTACTTTCTTTTCTGGGTAAATGTTGCATATGCAAATGTAAGGTAGCCTGGGTTACTGGTAACTTTACCATGTTCATTACTTTTTCCGAAGGAAATAATAGATCTTGGTTCCTCGTGACTCACAGACATGATTAACCACACTGGCACATTCCATTATGGATTGTAGGATAGGGTACCCCCCTCTCACTGGACACATGGGGCTGACTAATGTATCTGTGGAAGCATCTGGAATCAACTTTTTTTCTCTCGCTTCAATGGAAAAAAGGAGCTCACTCACATGGCCCTGCTATAAAAGTTTGACATCAGCTGCATGCACATTAGTTTTATACTTAGTGATTATCCTGGCTTTTTGGAGGAGTGTAAACTATACAATAAAGGCTATACAATAAAGATGTAGGCTATACAATTAGATTTAGCCTAAGGTTTTGGTTTAGAGGGCAGAGAATCCTCTGCCAGTGAATGTTCCCAAGAACCCTGGAGTTTGGATTTGACCTCATTGATATGGCTTTATTACCACAGTTCCATGAAGCCTTAAGATTTTCTGCATCTGTTTGCAGAATTCTTCCTCAACTTGTGGCCACATGGGTTTGGAGGAACACGATGTTTGCCACTATGCCAAAAAACCCTAATTGCTCCCAGTTCTTCAGAATAGAAGAGCAGGATAGTCTGAGTATGTGCTGGGATCAAAGCAAACCACTCAAACCTCTGCCATTACTGAGGCAATAGAGATTGTATTCATTTTTTTGTGTTATTTGTGTGCCTTTTGAGCCAGCTTGCTACAGCAGGAAAATAATCCTGTAGACACAGGAAATATGGATTATAATTAATGGACATTTTTGTAGGAGTTTTTGTAGGAGTTGATACAAGTCTGAAATTTCTAAGTGAAAAATGCAAACATTTTAAACCTCAAAGACACTACAAGTTTTACATTTCTTGCATTGCAGGAAAGTTCTCCTGCAACAGGGTGATCAAATTAAGATCCTACATCTGTATGAAGTCAAATACCATAACAGCGCTTTATGTCCCATCATGACCATCTATCATTGTCAAAATCCTTTCTGCATGGTTAGTCTTTTCTCCTCTAGGGTTTAGTGTCAGATTAAGTTGAAGGATATGAACTTGAGTATTTCTTCAACTTTTCAAGTCAAGTCAGTCCCCTGTCAAATATCAGTAAACAGAAAACAGATAGGTTGCTTGCCAATTTCCTAACAGTCTCTGACAATTCTATTGGAAGCCTTGAGGACATTCAAAGTGTGTTAAGCCTTTATTAAATCCCCCGTTAGAACTCAAAAACATGTTCATTCCTGCTTTTCATGAATAGCTTGTAGCAAGTTTTTTTAATGAAAGTAACAGTCTCCTGCTTACAGCACTAACAAGTGATACTGTTTCAGAATAGTTCATATTGTAGGCCTACATACTGATTCACTGCTGTGTCATGGTTGTTGCTGTTTTCTTCTTAATTGCCTAGTATTTAGAAAAGTGAAGGTAAAATGTTATCAAGGCAAGACCCAAATGCAGACACAGGACGCAGATGGTTGGAGTGTTACAATGTTTATTAATCCAAAGGGGTAGGCAAGAGAATGGTCGTGGACAGGCAAAAATATCAAAACCAGATCAGAGTCCAGGAGGTACAGACATGCTTGTGGTCAAGGCAGTCAGAACGGTCAGGCAGGCGGGTACAAAGTCCAGAAACAGGCAATGGTCAAAACCGGGAGGACTAGAAAAATGAGAATGCAACAAGCAGGAGAACGGGAAAACCGCTGGTTGACTAGTAACATACAAAACGAACTGGCACAGAGAGACAGGAAACACAGGGACAACTACACTGGGGAAAATAAACGACACCTGGAGGGGGTGGAGACAATCACAAGGGCAGGTGAAACAGATCAGGGCATGACAAATGTAGTTTTTCTTTATCAAGCTTGTGGATATACTTGTGTTTCAACTGAGCAAAAAGTACCAAATTGTCATACTTGAGTAAAAGTAAAGTAAACTTAATTGAAAATTACTCAAGTAAAAGTGAAAGTCACCCAGTAAAATTCTACTTGAGTAAAAGTCTTAAAGTATATTTAAAACCAAATACTTTAAGTATCAAAAGTAAATATAATTGCTAAAATATACTTAAGTATCAAAAGTAAAAGTCTAAATAATTTAAAATTCCTTATATTAAGCAAACTATTTACGGATAGCCAGGGGAATGCTCCCACACTCAGACGTTATTTACAAACAAAGCATGTGTTTAGTGAGTCCGCCAGATCAGACACAGTAGGGATGACCAGGGATGTTCTCTTGATAAGTGTGTGAATTAGACCATTTTCCTGTCCTGCTAAGCATTCAAAATGTTTCAAGTACAGGGAAAATTTATGGAGTAAAAAGTACATCATTTTCTTTAGGAATGTAGTGAAGTAAACATAAAAGTTGTCCAAATTATAAATTGTAATGTAAAATACAGATACCCCAAAAAACTACTTAAGTAGTACTTTCAAGTATTTTTACTGAAATACTTTACACCACTGGTAATATCCCACGTCCCTTGTGGTGAACACGCCAGACATCTCAACAAAGATTTGGTTGAGTTCGCTGAGACTGTAGCGGTAGTCAACATTTCCCAGTCTGTTGCTCTGCAAATATGAACCATGCACTGTCTCGTCTGTCTCACAAAACATGATGAAACTCCACATGTCTTACTCCTCTGAGACAATCATGTTCCTCAATAAAATATTGGCTGGAGTGACAAAGACCAACTATCATAATTCTGCATAGATTATGCATGTTTTTTTTTACTACAATAAAGGTTTCTTCCATTTTTTTCTCAAAGATATTTCCAAGATCTATTTTCTTGCATGTCATGCTCCTTGACTTATACGACTGTGTGATAAGGCCAGCATAGCATTTGTTATACATTTAACAAGACTGGGCTAGTGCTTGAGCTGGAAGGCAATGACAAAACCTTTCCTGCTTATTACACTGTACGTCCTACATAATGCAGAATATGTACACCCCTACGTACAGGCCTAGCTTAAGCTGTAGCTTAGTGCTGACCCCAATCTCTGAGTCAAAGAACCCTGAAGAGTCATGTTCTTTTGCCCAGCAATATGGTTTCCCTCTTTGAGCCTCCTGACTAGACTGCATTATGGTTTCGCTCCTCGAGCCGACACTGTCTGGAAATTAAACAAAGGTCTCAGTCCAGCATCGAAAGACCTGGACGGCCCTCCATCCCCCCTCTAATAGCTGGGCAGTGAGTCATACTCAGTGGTTCCAACTTTCCTCAAGTTTTCCACAAGGTGCAAATCATTTCCCTACAACCATGTAAAACAAATTGTACATGTGGTTCTGAGGTTTAGCGATGTGAGCATTTGAACCAGTCTCTTCTGCTCTTTTATGTTCGTCAAACTGAGACATTTTGCGCAGCTCTCATTTTCAGCCTTAATGTATTAGTTTTACATTGTATTACCTTTAGTCCAGTTTCCATAAAACTTTCAGTTCATGATTGATGAAGGTATTCTTTGATCTTTTCATGATCTTTTGGAGGAACCATGTCTTCTCTTATAATTGAAGACTTTGTGCATGTTCTTTTTTTGTTTAGAATCATTCGTATGTGTAGGAATCTCGCATGTATAGTTCAACATAGGCATAGGATTAAGTTAATTAAGATAAACTAAGATGAACAAAAATGCACTAAGATTTCCTCATCTGTCACTGCAGACAGCCTTAGAGTCCGGTCTGTTTGAGAAGTCCTGTTTGGATGAGCTTCAAGGGCTCCAACAGCTCCATGAAAATCTGTTTTGGGTTGTCAGACCTCAGGTCAGAAGAGACTCACGTACTGTAGGCTACTTACTTTGTATATAGCAATTCCATGAACTTAATTGCAGTTTAAGATGAATATTCAAGGGGGACTCTTTTGGCTGTTTAGAAATACACTTACCACTAACCTATTAAAGGTAAAGAAAATATATATAAAATATATTTTTAAATTGCATAAAAAATTAACATAATATTGACAGTTAACTTACTCTTTGAAAATAAATCATTATCCGTAGCTACATGTGACAGAATCCCAATTTTCTTTATTTTTTAAGCCCAAAAACAAGTGGTGGGTAGTTTAAGAACAGTTTGATGGTTCATGAATTGCTGAAAATGCGCAGGAAGTTGCGCCTCGGTTCAGGAGGAAAGTTTAGGAGGAAGTTTTAATTTCTCATTGGGGAATTGTAAGTCAACGCTGGGTTCACTGAAGCAGGAGGTGTTCATATGTGGGCGCTGAAGGCCCCCATGTACGTTGGGGCTTGGGGGGCTTCCCCTGAACACATGCCTGACAGAAACATGCCTGGCAGGGGACAAAAGCAACATAATGGATGAGTTTCAAATTACATGATCAAAGCAGCCAATGAGGCAGAAAAACATTTTCATCTTCATCAATTACAATGGGAAATGCAGGTCACGGTTTCATGTTTACAATAATATTGGTTAATTATGAACTTGTGCATGTTCTTTTTTTTAGAATCATTCATGTGTAGGAGTCTTGCATGTATAGTTTGCTACTTTCGTGAGAACTTTGTGTGAAACATGACATGAATTAAAACCTGCCACAATCATTTACTTTGCGCCTTAGGGCCTCCATAGTTTAAGGATATTGGAAAAAGTAAGAACATACAGTTACAAAAAAATGTATGGGAGACTCCCCCCAAAATGTTGTGGTGTATGTTTACTTAGATACAAACCAAGGAGTATAAACAGGAGCACCTTGAAAATGTATTACTCTCCTCCTACAAAACACCTTCTTCCGGGTATCTTCTGTTTTTGTTCACTCATTTATTGGCCACACAGGTCCTCCGGGTTAAGGAGGTAGATGTCTTTCGCAGATGAACAAGGCCCTTGACACTTCATTTTGAAAGAGGGAAAGCGATTATGGTCTTGTTGGCAGGGCAGCTGGGCCATGTGTAGAACTGTTTCTGTGAACCTGGTGTTGTTGTGGAGGGGGTTGCTACAGGCAGGAGATAGCATGAGGGAGGTTTCCTCCATCGGAAGTCTGCTCACAGCTTACAATACCATGGAGAATGACCAATCCTACAATCCTTGCTGCAAGGAGAGACTATTTTTCCCTGAAACAAATGTTGTTGTTTTTTTACATGTTAGCATTTGTCACAGAAAGAGAATGTTTAATTTAAAAGTTTAAGAAACGGGGTTTTGGGGCACATTTTACAAAGGACAGGGTATGCACTCTGCAAAGACGATTTGACAATAATGTAGTAAAAAGTTGGTTACGGGTATATACAGTTTCTTCGGAAAGTATTCAGACCCCTTGACTTTTCCCACATTTTGTTACGTTACAGCCTTATTCTAAAAATGATTAAATAGTTGTTTTCCCTCATCAATCTACACACAACATCCCATAATGACAAAGCAAAAACAGGTTTCTAGACATTTTTTAAATATTATATTTAGATATGTATTCAGACCCTTTTACTCAGTACTTTGTTGAAGCAACTTTGGAAGCGACTACAGCCTCGAGTCTTCTTGGGTATGACACTACAAGCATGGCACACCTGTATTTGGGGAGTTTCCCACATTCTTCTCTGCAGATCCTCTCAAACTATGTAAGGTCGTATGGGGAGAGTTGCTGCACAGCTACTTTCAGATGCACAGCTATTTTCAGCTACTTTCAGATGTTCGATGGGGTTCAAGTCTGGGTTCTGGCCACTCAAGGACATTCAGAGACTTGTCCTAAAGCCACTCTTGCATTGTCTTGGCTGTGTGCTTAGGGTTGTTGTCCTGTTGGACGGTGAATCTTCGCCCCCAGTCTGAGGTCCTGAGTGCTCTGGAGCAGGTTTTTACCAAGGATCTCTCTGTACTATGCTCTGTTCATTTTGGCCTTGATCTTGACTAGTCTTCCAGTCCCTGTCGCTGATAAACATCTCCCACAGCATGATGCTGCCAACACCATGCTTCACCGTAGGGATGGTGCCAGGTTTCCTCCAGACATGACGCTTGGTATTCAGGAGAAGGGTTCAATCTTGGTTTCATCAGACCAGAGGATCTTGTTTCTCATGGTCTGACAGCCTTTTGGCAAAATCCAAGCTGGCTGTCATGTGCCTATTACTGAGGAGTGGCGTCTGTCTGGCCATTCTACGATAAAGGCCTGATTGGTGGAGTGCTGCAGAGATGGTTGTCCTTCTGGAAGGTTCTCCCATCTCCACAGAGGAACTCTAGAGCTCTGTCAGAATCACAATCAGATTATAGGTCACCTTCCTGACCAAGGCCCTTCTCCCGATTGCTCAGTTTTGCCCGGGCGGCTAGCTCTAGGAAGAGTGATGGTGGTTCCAAACTTATTCCATTTAAGAATGATGGAGGCAACTGTGTTCTTGGGGACATTCAATGCTGCAGAACGTTTTTGGTACCCTTCTCCAGATCTGTGCCTCGACACAATTCTTTCTCGGGTTTCTACAGACAATTCCTTCGACCTAATGGCTTGGTTTTTGCTCTGACATGAACTGTAAACTGTGGGACCTTATATAGACAGTTGTGTGCCTTTCCAAATCAGGTCCAATCAATTGAATTTACCACAAGTGGACTCCAGTCATGTTGTAGAAATGTCACAATTATGATCAATGGAAACATGATGCCCCTGAGCTCAATTTCGTGTCTCATAGCAAAGTGTCTGAATACTATTGTAAATAAGGTATTTCTGTGGTTTTGTCTTTTTTTGTCTTTAAATGTGCGAACATTTATAAAAAACCTGTTTTCACTTTCTCATTATAGGGTATTGTGTGGAAATTGCAGAGGAAAATGTTTTATTTAATCCATTTTAGAATAAGGCTGAAATGTAGCAAATTTTGGAAAAAGTCAAGGGGTCTGAAAACTTTCCGAAGACACTATTTCCTGTACATGTGTTTTCCATCTGCTGTATAAATCCTCTGCCCAACATAATGCATGTAAAGGAGAAAACAGGAGTCAAAAGAACCTTTGAAAATCTTTTTTTTGCTAAAAAAGTATTTGGAAACAATGCTGGTTTCTTGGTAGTAGACTGCCACAAAAGTGGGGTAATAAGTCACTTCATGATGGTGTGTTAGCTCTGGTTGGAGAAATTGTTTATAGCTATATTTGGCAGGCGTTCCCTTGGAGACCTAGCTAATTATTTCCCTTCTCCATTCAGGTCGCCTAGCTGAGTCTAAAGTTGTTTCGCCTCTAGCAAAGAAGCCCACTATAAAATTCCCAAACATTTGATCCACATGAGTCAACCATTTGTTGGAAGGAAGTATGGAATTTATGTTCCTAGGATTGAAGATACGTCCTACAGTAGGAACATACATTCTCACATACCTTTCCTGCAGTCAAATGACCAAATCTCCATTCATGGCCTCAAGGGTGGAGTGTTATTAATATTATTAATAATTTTAGAATTAATAAACATTCTTTCAAAAAGCCCACCGGAAATACAGTGTTTTTATGTCAAATGGTTTTGATATATTTCAGTCTATTGAAAAGTATATAAAGTGTAACATTGGGATTCAAACTAAAAATGTTGAACATTTCAACTCTATATCTGACATGGTAAAGGTGTTTCTTTTTTTTAAGACCATAACCATTTTTGTGAAGAATATACTTTTTTTTCAAAGTGGATTTGTTTAAGATTACCAAGGAACACTCTGTGTGACCCGGATTTACCCCACTGCAATAAAAGGTTTTAACGTAGTTTGCAACAGTAAAGAAAACAAAAAGTCAAAAAAGTTACATTTTAGGACATCTTTTAAGAAAAAACATTTTGGGGGGAAACATCTTTCTCCAGAAATCTTTAGGTTGGTAAACAGGTGCTCAATCTTCCACCATCTTGGAGCTTCCTTACAGTAAGGGGAGGTGCTAGATTGTAGAACAACCAATGGAATTAAGTGGTTTCTCCCGCTATTACCATTGGTATTCTACTTTTAGGGGCAGTTATTATGGGAGGATTCAGATCAAGGATGCAAGTCGAGCCCTATCATAGTTTTCATAAAATGCTTCCCTAATCTATCTGTGAAGGCTGGATGGGTGAAGATAGTATGGCAAAAGCTCTTCCTAAGACAACAATTTGTTAGCCTAAAGTATTGTTAGTGTTATCTATTGTTTTCAGCACACACTATTATTTCCGCATAACCCGTTTTTTCAAGTTGGTAATGGAAAGTGATTTTATGTTGCCTAACACTGTTCTCTCATAAGGAAAGGACAGGAATTTTTGAGAAAATATTAAAGGAGAATGCAAAGATGCATTATAGTTATTGACTAGGACTGCTATATGGGTTTAAATATCCCAAGATGTAATTGTAAACAAACACTGTATAGCCTCAAAACATGGTTAAAACTATACTTTTTAACTCATGGATAGTCAGTCAGTCCTTGCATTCATAGCCACATTCGTCACTGCACCCCTATCTCCATGCACAAATTAGTTCAACTAACCTGTACCCCCTTGTTATTGTTAATTTATTGTGTTACTTTTTATTATTTTTTACTTTAGTTTATTTGGTAAATATTTTCTTAACTCTTTCCTGAACTGCACTGTTGGGTAAGGGCTTTTAAGTAAGCATTTCACGGTAAGGTTCTGCACTTGTTGTATTCGGCGCATGTGACAAATAAAGATTGATTTGACATCTTGAAATTTGAGAGTGGTTACATTTCTCCAGCCCGTCCCTAAGCTGTCTATCTAAAAAAAAACGTGGCGGGGTGCCAGCTTTGTTGTTGTTTGAACAGCAGATTGCCCCATTAAAATGTAAAGGTACCACTCTCACAATCCCAGGACATAAGCATGCTCTCCTACATACAAAATGGAGCCTCTCCTTTGTAGCGGGCAGCATGGTTGGTATTTGTCCATATTACAGTCTCTTTCACATGTCTTTTCATCACATGTATAGTACAGTAGAGTGCTCTGCACAACCTGTCATGCTCAATGGAAATACCAGGCCTTGCATTTTTTTCTGGACATTGTTCCAACAGGTTGTCCTTCTACTGTATATTGACGTAGACTGTTCGCTCCTGTGGGACGACTCTGGGGACTATTTACATACAGGGCCTTCAGAAAGTCTTCACACACCTTGACTTTTTCCATATTTTGTTGTGTTACAGCCTGCATTTAAAATGTATCTAATTGAGATATTTTGTAACTGGCCTACAAACAATACGGCAATAATAGTGTTTTAACATGACCTTTTAATGACTACCTCATCTCTGTACCCCACAGATACAACTATCTGTAAGGTCTCTACAGCCGAGCAGTGAATTTCATACACAGATTCAACCACAAAGACCACAAAGACCAGGGAGGTTTTCCAATGCCTCGCAAAGAAGGGCACCAATTGGTACATGGGTAAAAATGCAGACATTGAATATCCCTTTTAGCATGGTGAAGTTATTACATTCACTTTGGGTGCTGTTTCAATACACCCAGTCACTACAAAAATGCATGCGTCTTTCCTAACTCCAGGGAGAAAGGAAACCGCTCAGGGATTTCACCATGAGGCCAATGGTGACTTTAAAACATTTACAGAGTTTAATGGTTGTGACAGGTGAAAATTGAGGATGAATAGACAACATTGTAGTTACTGCACAATACTAACCTAATTGACAGAGTGAAAAGAAGGAAGCCTGTAAAGAATACAACATATATAACTAGGCACCAAAGTAAAAATGTAGGAAAGCAATTACATTTTGTCCTGAATACAAAGTGTTATGTTTTGGGCAAATCCAATACAACACATTACGTAGTACCACTCTCCATATTTTCAAGCATACCAGTGGCTGCATCATGTTATGGGTATGCTTGTAATCGTTAAGGACTGGGGAGTTTTTCAGAAAAAAATAATAATTGGGGTGGAGCTAAGCACAGGCAAAATACTAGAGGCAAACCTAGTTAAGTCTGCCTTCCACCAGACACTGGGAGATGAATTCACCTTTCAGCAGGACAATAACGTAAAACACAAGGCCAAATCCACATTGAAGTTCCTTACCAGGAAGACAATGAGTGTTCCCGAGTGGCCGAGTTACAGTTTTGACTTAAGCCTATGGCAAGACCTGAAAATCAACAACCAATTCGACAGACCTTGAAGAATTTTGAAAATAAATGTGGACAATGTTGCACACTCCAGGTGTGGAAAGCTCTTAGACTTACCCAGAAATACTCACAGCTGTAATCCCTGCCAAACGTGCATCTACAAAAGTATTGACTCAGGGGTGTGAGTACCTATGTAAATGAGATACTTTTTTTCATTTGTAATACTTGTTTTTTTATGTACTTGTTTTCATTTTATCTTTATGGGGTATTGTGTGTAGATGGGTGATAAAACAATTTTAAGTAATCCATTTGGAATTCAGGTAGCACAACGTGGAAAAAGTCAAGGAGTATGAATATACAATATGAAGGCAATATGAAGACATCTAGCAGAGATGCTAATATTGACAGACAAGAGAGAGAGACAGCACACAGCACACTAGATGTCAGTTACATGACTAGTTTTGATTTACATTTAGTTGAGTTTTCAACTAACGTGAATTCAATAAAAAATGTCACCATGTCATTGTTTTTGGTGAAATAATGACAAAATGCCCTAACGTTGATGACTTTCTGCAAATCCAATCAGTTTGATTCAACTTCATCACATTGATTTGTTGTGTTGAGATGACGTGGAAACAATGTCGATTCCACCAGTTATTCCCCAGTGCGAGACAGGTAGGCAGGCAGACATTCAGGCACATACACTTACACAGACATTCATTTAACATCTTTGAACTTTTTCAACAAAAGAGGGCAAAAAAAATATTTTAGGCATTTGCCTTACTTTCAGCAATCCATTGCCAGACAGCCAGGAACATAGAGAAGGAGGGGAGAGAGGCCAAGATTCAGACTAATGTCTGCTCCCTGTGCAGCTACAATATAGCCTCCCTCAGGCTATCTTCTCTGATGACAGGCCTATAACAGCTGCCTTTCTCCTCTACTTCCGCCACAGTCCCAGTGGTTCACCACACATCCAGTCCTGATGGCAAGTAAATCACCTGATGCTTTCTACACCTTGAGAACACAGTCCAATGCTTTTCCTCTCATTAACTACCCACAACGTAAAACACAGCCAGGAGACTGAAGTGTGACTGTGACAGAGGAACTGTTACACATACAGTTGAAGTAGGAAGTTTACATACACTTAGGTTGGAGTCATTAAAACTAGTTTTTCTACCACTCCACAAATTTCTTGTTAACAAACTATAGTTTTGGCAAGTCGGTTAGGACATCTACTTTTTCCAACAATTGTTTACAGACAGATTATTTCACTTATAATTCACTTTATCACAATTCCAGTGGGTCAGAAGTTTACATACACTAAGTTGACTGTGCCTTAAAACAGCTTGGAAAATTCCAGAAAATTATGTCATGGCTTTATAAGCTTCTGATAGGCTAATTGACATCATTTGAGTCAATCGGAGGTGTACCTGTGAATGTATTTCAAGGCCTACCTTCAAACTCAGTGCCTCTTTGCTTGACATCATGGGAAAATCAAAAGAAATCAGCCAAGACTTCAGAAAACAATGGTAGACCTCCACAAGTCTGGTTCATCCTTGAGAGCAATTTCCAAACGCCTGAAGGTACTACATTCATCTGTACAAACAATAGTATGCAAGTATAAACACCATGGGACCACGCAGCTGTCATACCGCTCAGGAAGGAGACGCGTTCTGTCTCCTAGAGATTAACGTACTTTGGTGCGAAAAGTGCAAATCAATCCCAGAACAACAGGAAAGGACCTTGTGAAGACGCTGGAGGAAACAGGCACAAAAGTATCTATATCCACAGTAAAACGTGTCCTATATTGACATAACCTGAAAGGCTGCTCAGCAAGGAAGAAGCCCATGCTCCAAACCGCCATAAAAAGCCAGACTATGGTTTGCATCTACACATGGGGACAAAGATCATACTTTTTGGAGAAATATCCTCTGGTCTGATGAAACAAAAATAGAACTGTGTGGCCATAATGACCATCATTATATTTGGAGGAAAAAGGGGAGGCTTGCAAGCTGAAGAACACCATCCCAACCCTAAAGCACGGGGATGGCAGCATCATGTTGTGGGGGTGCTTTGCTGCAGGAGGGACTGGTGCACTTCACAAAATAGATGGCATCATGAGGAAGTAAAATTATGTGGATATATTGAAGCAACATCTCAAGACATCAGTCAGGAAGTTAAAGCTTGGTCGCAAATGGGTCTTCCAAATGCACAACAACCCCAAGCATACTTCCAAAGTTGTGGCAAAATGGCTTAAGGACAACAAAGTCAAGGATTGGAGTTGCCATCACAAAGCCCTGACCTCAATCCTAAAACATTTGTGGGCAGAACTGAAAAAGAGTGAACGAGGAAGGAGGCTTACAAAACTGACTCAGTTACAGCAGCTCTGTCAGGAGGAATTGGCCAAAATTCACCCAACTTATTGTGCGAATTTTGTGAAAGGCTACCCGAAACGTTTGATCCAAGTTAAACAATTTAAAGGCAATGCTACTGTAACAGTATAGCTTCCGTCCCTCTCCCCCGAACCAGGGACCCTCTGCACACATCGGGGCGGCAGTGTAGCCTAGTGGTTAGAGTGTTGGGCTAGTAACCAGAAGGTTGCAAGTTCAAATCCCTGAGCTGAGCTGACAAGGTACAAATCTGTCGTTCTGCCCCTGAACAGGCAGTTAACCCACTGTTTCTAGGCCGTCATTGAAAATAAGAATTTGTTCTTAACTGACTTGCCTGGTTAAATAAAGGTAAAATAAATAAATAAACATAAACAACTGACACCCACGAAGCATCGTTACCCATTGCTCCACAAAAGCTGCGGCCCTTGCAGAGCAAGGTGAACCACTACTTCAAGGTCTCAGAGCAAGTGACGTCACCGATTTAAATGCTATTTGCGCGCACCACCGCTAACTAGCTAGCCATTTCACATCCGTTACACTACCAAATACTAATTGAGTGTATGTAAACTTCTGACCCACTTGGAATGTGATGAAATAAATTATATTGAGAACACATACATAGGTAAGACATAACTGTTGAACTTCAGAACAAAGTATGTCTTGCTGACAGCATATTCCAGCACCTCACTCCTCTCTCGACTCAAGACACTTAAGGGGCTAGTGCTGAAAATCTTATTCACATCTGTTCAGCTCTTGAAAACCATAGTAGACATTTTACAGTAAATATAGTTTGTCACAGAAAATGAATCAAGAAAACTTTTCCATTTTCAACTTTAAATGAACGAACTCCATGGGGACAATATTTTACCCTGAATTGATGGTCATTGGGTCCCATGAAAACTTCTTCTGAGTTAAACAAATAATGAGTTTAATAAAAAATTGCCTAGGAATGATCATAGCTCATCTCAATATTATGCTAATTCCTGGAAAGGTTACTCCCGGTTTGTCTTGAATCTGACAGACGAGGCTCTACCAAATACAAGTGTAATATGCTCCTCTGATTCCAGGCCTGGTCCAGAAATATTTCCTCCCTCCTAATCTCAGCACTCAGAACCAAATAAGCTCAGGCTGTCTCAAGAGACTACTCCCTCCAGTCCCTCCCTCTTTGAGGTTTGCAGATCTGAGGGAATCAAATAGGTGAAAGCAATATGGCAGAGGCTTTCCAGAGCAATGAAATGATTCTCTTGCTCCATAAGGTTGTGTGACAAATTGACAAGGCTTCCCCTTCCCCTATCCCTTCTGTAATTTGCTGAGCCTTCTGAGTTCCATCTTGGATACAGCTGCTCTGCCACCTCCTCTACGTTGATATTAAAACCTAACATTTCAGGCATAGAAAGACTCTTGAGTGGATTTCCTGCTTCAGCTTTTCAGGGGAAAATGCTGTATCCCTGAAAACCGGATGTTAGCCTTTTCTGGCGAGTCTGCATTGGCTGCTGTTATTATAAAAGGAGAATCAAACTGTTATTCCTTTCATTTCTGAGGGCCCATCAATCAAAAGTCAAAGGGACCTGCCTAAGAGCATTTAAACAACGTTATTACATGTTTTCTGTTCAGATTTCCTATCACCTTTCGACAATGATAATGTTCCATGAACTCTATTCTTATTCTTCTAATAAAACGTTGCCTTTCAGACCCTGCTAAGTTTGGTGCCTTGAAGACAATAAAACAGCACTTTAACAGTCCTGCTTAGCAACCACTCCAGGGAGGGTGTGGGGAGGGAAGAGCAAAACAGTTTTAAACAAACAAAGCTTTTCTTATCTGTTTCTTCTCATCTTTGCTCTAATTCTGATCTTGTTGTTTAAGTAACAAAAACGTATCATTCATCATTCAAAAGATGGGAACAAGGGTGTAGTTTTCAGAGCCACAAATGCCTTTGATTGGATGGTTATGAGAGAGGACTGACAAAAGGGGGAGGAAAATTAGGGTTGCCAGCATTCTTCTCACTTAAAGCTGTAACTACCCAAAAAAGCACTCGTGCAGTCTGGGTTGGGTCTGCCTTGCTCGCTGCTTATTGGAAGTGTTCTCTGGCTACATGGTACAGTGATAACCTGGGCATTTCTCATCCCTTTTTTCCCACTTTGTGCACAAGTAGAGCCCATGTCTTTGTTGTAGACATGATGAGCTTTGTGCATTCAAGGATTTGCCTTTTTCTGGTTGTCTCTGTGGCTCAAGTTTTGTTTGTGAAATGCCAGGATGGAAACAGTGGTAAGTACATCCTTGTTAGTTTATTTGAACAATGAATTGCTGATTGGTGTAGCATTAAGAGTGTGGCTGTTGGTTCCAAGATGAGTTGAACTTTAAACATGAGCTTGTTGGATTAGGACTTGATTTTTTTTTCTGTTGTTGAATTTGAACATTTATCTGTGAAGAGCCTCGTTTGGTTCAAATTGTTGGATGTTAAGGTAGTTCTGGAGTGTGTTCTGCTAAATACAGATAACAATTAAACAATTAAACATAAAGCATGAATAATAATAATAGTGTATTACATTCGTAATGCACTTTTCATTATTCAGTGTTTTTGTTGTTGTTACCAAATAGAAGAAAAAAATGTTTATTGAATTGGATCTGTTTTTGCCAAAGTAGATAGCAAGGACAGTGTTTTTTTTTTTTTTGGGGGGGGTCTTTTTTACGTTCTCATGAATAGCAGCTGAAGACACAGTGAAGGTATGGAACATGTAAGATACATGTCTGTAAAGGATGATTGGCACAGACCTTAGCTGGCAGAAACTCAAAAATGAATTCCAGTTTTGGACGAGAGTAACTATAGTGTGGATTATCTTAAAGTGGGAAATCAGCTCTCAATCATATACTGTACTGTCCTGCATGGACATACAGTATGTCAGTGATTGCCAGTGATGTTACATGTTAATCTAAGGTGCTAGAAGAAAGCCCTGAGAGAGAAAAGAAGTGCCAGAGGACTAACTTTATTCCTCATCTCTTGTTCATTAAGTGTTACCAGCAACCAGATTTTTTTTCTCTGCATTCTACATCTGCCTAGACTATTTCAACACCATGTGTCTCGGATGGAACATAGCTTGCATTCTAATGCAGAGTCATTGGAGCTCTCTATAGGTAGCCTACAGACTAGCGACCCAGCACTTAAAAACCCAGAGCTGAGTGTTACTGTTGTAGTGACTTTATGTTTTTTAAATGCCATGATGTCATGGAATATTGTTCAGTGTATGATGTCATGAGGGGAAAACCATAAAGCAGACTACTGAAAAGGATCTTTGTGGCCTTTGAGTGGCCCCTGTTTTCAGCTCAGTGAGCTGTCAAAACAATATGTTTGATTTGTAGCTTAAGCTCAATTGGAGTTTGTTTTCCAAGTACCCATAGATACTGTATTTGTTAGATTTTTTAAAAAGTAATTCACCCAAAACATGACATCGGTGTAACCTAGACAGGGAGCCCTCTTGTGGTGGAATGAACAGGAACTTTAAAATGCCTGTTTTACGTCTGTGCATGTATGAAGTGTAATGATGTTCAACATGTCGGCACATTTTGTGTTGAGCTAATTACCGTTATTACAATGATGTTGCTATAGAGCCATCTCTTCCATAGTATTTATTACATTAGCTATTATAGGAATATATGGCCAACTGTGAAGCCTGACAAGATGGGAAAATAAATCCAATACTCTTGAAATACGCCATATTTAAGTAGGGCCCCTGACCTAATGCCTCTTCAAAATGGACAACTGGTGATGACTCCTCAGAGGAAAATTATCTTCCTCACATTTTATTCCATTTCAGAGCACTAGTCCCAGAGGGTCTATAGTTTTCCCCTCTGCTCTCTGTGGATGCAAGGGTTTCCATATTTGTCCATATGAAACAAGGCACTGAGAACCTGAACTCATGTTCCCACAGAACATTGACAAATTATGTCAGCACAGGGAGAAGACCATCAAAAATGTATTCCTGTCAAAGCAGCAGAATGTTGACTCAAATTCTTGCAACTAAGTCAAAAAGGAGTCAACTGCTTTTGAGGGATGTTTTAGTGTATGGCTTCATTAAATTACTATGTTAAGTATAGAGAGTTGGTCAGTGTTGAATGGATTACAATCTAAGCCACTTTACATCATTATGAGCAGGAAGGCATAGCCATCCAATTTTCCAAGGTGTTTATGAGTCCTTAGAACGTCAGCAACAAACCCTGTATTTAGAACTTTGTCATTTCAAGAACCCATCAAACTCTGTTTGACACTCTGAATCAGAACCAGACTACAGATGCAGTATCTTAATTTGGTCATACTCACAGACTAGGCAAGGAGGGCATTAATCGGAGAGGCAACAAAGAGACCAAAGATAACCCTGAATGAGCTACAATGCTCCACAGCGGAGATTGGAGTATCTGTCCATAGGACCACTTTAAGGCGTACACTCCACAGAGCTGGGCTTTACAGCAGAGTGGCCAGAAAAAAAGCTGTTGCTTAAAGAAAAAAGTAGGGGAAGACTCCCCAAACAAATGGAAGAAGGTACTCTGGTCAGATGAGACTAAAATGTAGCTTTTTGGCCATCAAGGAAAACGCTATGTCTGGTGCAAACACAACACCTCTCATCACCCTGAGAACACCCTATCCCCGCAGTGAATCATGGTGGTGGCAGCATCATGCTGTGGGGATGTTTTTCATCGGCAGGGACTGGGAAACTGGTCAGAATTGAAGGAAGGATGGATGGTGCTAAATAAAGGGAAATTCTTGAGGAAAACCTGTTTCAGTCTTCCACAGATTTGAGACTGGGACGGAGGTTCACCGTCCAGCAGGACAATGCCCCTAAGCATACTGTTAAAGCAACACTTGAGTGGTTTAAGGGGAACATTTAAATGTCTTGGAATGGCCTAGTCAAAGCCTAGACCTCAATCCAACTGAGAATATGTGGTATGACTTAAAGATTAAGGTACACCAGCGGAACCCATCCAATTTGAAGGAGCTGGGGCAGTTTTGCCTTGGTGAATGGGCAAAAATCACAGTGGCTAGATGTGTCAGTCTTATAGAGACTTACCCCAAGAGACTTGCAGCTGTAATTACTGCAAAAGGTGGCTCTATAAAGTATTGACTTTGGGGTGGTGAATAGTTATTCACGCTCAAGTTGTCAGTTTTTTATTTATTTATTGTTTGTTTCACAATAAAAAATATTTTGCATCTTCAAAGTGGTAGGCATGTTGTGTAAATCAAATAATACAAATGCCCGCTAAAATCTATTTTAATTCCAGGTTGTAAGGCAACAAAATAGGAAACATGCCAAGGGGATGAATACTTTCGCAAGCCACTGTAATTATAATCCACATAACATTTCACATTTCCTGTTTCTGCAGGATTATTTTCCTGCTGTGTGAAACTGACTTTAAATTGAGATCTGTGTATTGCAATTATATAAAGATTTTATGAAAAATAAAGTCTCTAATGTGGTGACAGCAATGAGCTGCTGAATATGTTGAGGTGTTACTGAGGAAACTCTAGACACACCCAATGATTCATTGTGCTCTTTTGCACATTTTAAAGGCTCTTTGTCAAAAGTGTAAATGTATTGTATAATATTCCAAGATTTGTTTTCAGTTTAGTAAGCATATAAGCATATATGATCTATAATATGCAGTGTGACTGGGTTTAATTTAGATTTTATATGGAGAAAATGCCAACTTGAAGTTCGGTGTGGTTGAATATTGATGATAGTGAATAATTGGAATATAACAGTAATATGTATCTGTTCTGGAAAAAAGACTGTAACCGTGAAGAGGACGATTGTGGAGGGTATTAAAGTGTTTTTTAAAATAAACTGGCTATATTTCTGAGGGAGAGACTTGGAAAGAATTTGGGAGAGTTCAAGATGTACCTTTGAAGGCTGGAAACATGTTTAGAGCAAATGTTTGAAATACAAATGTTGAGTTTTACAGTTTTAGATGAATGTCATACTGTATGTGTATGCGCTTGTTGGAAGTTTGCTTGCTGAAGGGTCTCAAACTCTTGATAGTCTTGTGACAAACGAGTGGTGAAAACTTGGCACACACATGCAAACACCATCGTTCCTCTGACAGGTAGATCTTTACTGGCACAATACAAGATGTCCTGTAAGTCTTTTTCTGAGTATATACTGTGCAAGGATCACTGTCCCAAGTGACCAAAAGCAGCAGTTCGTGCCCAGCAGTAGAGCTGTGAGAAGCCATTCAAGAATATGTTAGTGTGTGAACACTCCCCCTCCCAAAGGGCAGACTGATTTGCCTGCAAACCATTTTCAAAGATGGCCACTTAACACTGTACATCAAAGGGACTTCACTTTTCACATTAAACCATTTTAACCTTTGTGGAACCTTCTTTTCATTTACTTATAACTGTCTTTATACTAGATTTGTTATTTTTTTGTGAACCTTTTGGTATTTATTTAGGACAAATGCCAAAGAGGCTGATAACTTTCTCTCTCTCTCTCTGCGGGTAATTTGCAACAGGCAAACAAAGCTGGTATTCTGAATCAAGAAACCTATAGAGTATGAGGTAACTTTGACTCGCAAATCGGTTCCAGGTGTTATTGCCACATCAGTTTCAATGCATCAAATGGACGGTTTTCTCAGCAAACACTAAATGTCCAAACTTGAATTCAACCAGGTCCACCAGACACGACACTGATTAGAACCATGTGCTGCCTTTTTGCCATATGACTTGATTACATGCATCTTTTATTCCCCGTGTTGGACTAAAATAAATCCAGATTGTACTTTGTGGGTTACATCTCAACCAGAGTGCCAGATATCCTTGTTTTATCAACTGCCTGGCATGATAGCCCATGGCATTGAACCTGGGTGACTCAGCGGCACCACAGACTGACGGAGCAGATAGATTTTTAATGCAGCTCGTGCCCAAGAGGCCACTACTTATAAACCAAATGATGGCAGTCAGCAAACGGTGGAGTGGAGGGGGGATGATTTCCAGATGTTAAAATAGTTGCTTTGGCAGTATTTGGAAAGTATTAAAACAAGCATTGGCTGAAAGGATGGAGGCTGGGGAGGAAGTTATAGAGCTGATGTAAGATGTGGTGTGTCAGGGTATGGCTTGGGGCCTAGGTGATGTGGAAATTGTGGATATGTAGGTTCATTGCTTAAGGGCGGGAGCCCCCTCTCCTCTTTCCAGCTCCCAAGCCTCCACTGTTTTAAAGTGAGAAAACATCAATTTTGCACATGTTGCGTCAGCTCTGAATGGCACTTCGTTCTCAATCGTCTCTGTGATCCATTCAACAACCTGTCCAGACAAGATGGTCTGTTAGCACCTGCTTCGTTCAAGAACACAAACTGGCTGGCAAATGGTGTGCGTCTGTCGTTTTGAGTTGCCTTTGCAGGTTTTGAATGTTTATACAGCTGGTTGTATTTTGTCAGAGGAGATCAGGAGGGGTGTCTGCCCTCTGGAGTTGATCCACTGGAGGTTGGCAGTCTTAAATATACTGTTCTCTTCCACTAAGCGTGTTCTCTATTTGTCCCCTGGTGACCATTTCAAAGCCTGCGTAATTGGTTTAAATCGTCCAATTTCATGATATGTCATGTCACATTATGGGAGGTTCTGCCATGCAGGTCCATTGCTTGAGACCCAGGTAATGAGTCAGCACTACATACCTGGGTTAAAACCGTATTTGTTTAGCTGTGCTTGGTTGAGCTTGCCTGGCATAATGAAACCAATAGAATAGTCCCAAAAGTGCCCATCTGGCACTCAGGCAGAAGTCAAATATTTTAGACACTATTTGAACCCAGTTCTGCAGCACAACTAAACATATACTTTCCTGAATTGATCATTGCAATTATTAAACCTTGTTACTATACATTATACTCTTTAGATACTGATTGTATGATGTCAGAAGTGGTTTCCTATAGGTTCTTGTCTGTAGTGTGCCTTCTGTGGGCCACGTGCTGCCCGATGTTTGAGTACATGTGGCCTGCACAAACCTAAATTCTAGGCTTGATTCTGTGGTTAAGGTCTATGGTTGCTGCTTGCAAAGACTAGTATGTGGCAATGGTCATGTTGGTCATGTTTAGGTTCCATGCTCTTGTTGTGTAGGAAACTTAATTGACAGCTGACTGGGGTTAGAGGTAGGTTCCTTCCATGTGCACGGTCCTCCTCTCGTGTGTCAACATGGAACAGTTTTAAATCGGTGGAGGCTGCTGAGGGGAGGAAGGCTCATAATAATGGCTTGAACGGCGCGAATGGAATGGCATCAGACACATTGAAAACATGTTTGCTACCATTCCACCTATTCCACTCCAGGCATTACCACGAGCCCGTCTTCCCCAATTAAGTTACCACCAACCTCCTCTGTTTTAAACATGTCACACATATGGAAACCACATTTGACTCCATTCGATTAATTCCATTCCAGCCACTACAATGAGCCCATCCTCCTATAGCTCCTCCCACCAGCCTCTGCAGAGCACTTACCCAGAAGAACATCTAGTGACTCAGTCAGGTACATGACACAGTATATGACTAATGAATAAAGGAATGGAAGTCGAATGGAAGTCAGACAGACTGATATGTGTTAGCTCCCTTTAAACTCAGCTTGTCCCCCCCATGTTTGCTCAATATTTAAGTATTAATTTTAACAACTCCATTCAACTATTTAAATCAGGTGCCAGTTGCTCGTCTGTTTCCTTGCCTATGTAGGGCATGATCACATTTTTTCACAGGTAAAAGTTCATGGGTGAAAGTTTACTGGCACAAGTGAAAAGGGTTCCAATATTGTCAGTTAGCATGGCAAATATATGACCCTTCCATGAGTAGTTTAGATTCTTCAATTACCTGAATGATTTTCACTGAAGCACTATTATGTTGGCTAATTTGCTAATGTGGACATCAAATGTAAACTCTGTGTGCATGACTTTGAGACCCAAAGAGCTATATAGACAACATAATTAGGGTCGGGACGATACCAGTATCGCAATCAATTTCGTGGCAAGGAAGCAAAACATGAAGAGGATTTAACTAAATTTAGGAAAACAGCCCTAATGTTGGAAACAAACATCATTATTTTGTCATCCAGGGTCACATTTATTTATTTCCCAAGCTATAGTGCACAACATTTTACATATAGCAGGTTTTTAAAGGACCAAAGAGTAAGGTCTGCTTCGTGTTTTCATTTTTGCCATGGCAAAACATATTGCGTTGCAGATTGCATGGTTCTAGAGTTCCTGGTCAAATACCAGAACAGATTTGCCAAAGGGATGTTTCGGGTGATTTGGAACACATATGTTCAGAGAATTTCTTGGCATTGACTCAAGCCAAGGATTCCAACTGTTCTGTGTCTACTGTACTACTTCTGACTGCTAAGATTCTGGTAGGTTGTCTGTCTGTTGTTAGGTGTCATAATGGTCCAACAGCAAGTGCAGAATACTTTACTTCTTTTCCAGTTCCAAGTATGACCGTTTCTGTAATGTCCCTCGCAATTACACTCATATGGTAGGAAAAGCAGATCCATTTCAGACTCAGCACAGAGTTAAGTACTGAGTGCTGTGACATGTAGGTTATATCAGATGTGGTGAACAGTGGGATTTTAGATCCATTTCTGGCTCTCATTACTATACAATGGATCTGTTAGTTGATTAACTGTTACTGAATGACACTACTTCATACACATAATCATGAATGTACAAATGTACGATCTTAATTTGATCACTTATTGCTGAGATATAGGTCAAATTAAGATCCTACATCTGTAATGATGCACACATGCACATATGCACATGCACAAACACACACACACTCATACAAGGCATGAGAGATCATTATTTGGGGAGATGGTGTATCAGATATACATGTAATAAGGGAATTTAGATTCTGCAAAACTACACAGCAATTTAAATGAAATAAACAGGATTCAACACCAGGAGTGTTAAAGGCGCTACATGTAGAATGTCTCACCCATGTGGAAGCTAGGTGAATTGCAACAACACTAAAGCTAAATATAAACAACTCTCCTCCGTCCCCCCCATCCCATTTCCCAGCAATACGGAGGAAAGGTTCGTGCTATCCGACATCCCAAGATTCCATCTAGCATGGACAATGGTGGAGATTATTTTACTTTCAGTTTCGTCCACCAACTTCAAACAGCCTGAAGAATTATATATTTGTTGTTGACAGTGGTGGGAAAAGTATCACATTTTCATACTTGAACAAAAGTAAAGATACCTTAATAGAAAATGACTAAAGTAAAAGTGAAAGTCACCCAGTGAAATACTACTTGAGTAAAAGTCTAAAAGTAGTTTGTTTTAAATATACTTAAGTATCAAATGTAAATGTAATTTCTAAAGTATACTTAAGTATCAAAAGTAAAAGTATATATAATTTCAAATTCCTTATATTAAGCAAACTAGGCAGCACAATTTTCTTGTTTTTAAATTGACAGATAGTCAGGGGCACACTCCAACACTCAGACATAATTTACAAGTTAAGCATTTGTGTTAGTGAGTCCACCAGAACAGATGCAGTAGGGGTGATCAGATGTGCGAATTTAACCAGTTTCCTGCCCTGCTAAGCATTCAAAATGTAAAGAGTACTTTTGGGTGTCAGGGAAAATGTATGGAGTAGAAAGGACATCATTTTCTTTGGGAATGTAGTGGAATAAAAGTAAAAGTTGTACAAAATATTAAAAGTTAAGTAAAGTATAGATACCACCCCAAACAATGACTTAAGTAGTACTTTAAAGTATTTTTACTTAAGCACTTTAAACCACTGGTTATTGACAATTCGATATTAGTCCTGTATTGACACTTTGCCTGTTTGATGGTCGTCGGAGGGCATTGCAGGATTTCTTATAAGCTTCCGGGTTAGAGTTTGCTCCTTGAAAGCGGCAGCTCTAGCCTTTAGCTAAGTGGGAATGCCTGTAATCCATGGCTTCTGGTTGGGGTATGTACGTACGGCCACTGTAGGGACGACGTCATCGATGCACTTATTGATGAAGCCAATGACTAATGTGGTGTGCTCCTCATTGCTTCGGGAAGAATATTCCAGTCTGTGCTTGCAAAACAGTCCTGTAGCTTAGCATCTGCTTCATCTGACCACTTTTTTATTGACCGACTCACTGGTGCTTTCTGCTTTAATTTTTGCTTGTCAGGAGGAATCAGGAGGATAGAATTATGGTCAGAGCTTTGTACACATCTCTGTGTGTGGAGTAAAGTGGTGTATAGTTTTTTTCTCTCTTGTTGCACATTTAACATGCTGATAGAAATTTGAGAAAACAGTTTTCCCTGCATTAAAGTCCCCGGCCACTAGGAGCGCTGCCTCTGGATGAGCATTTTCCTGTTTGCTTATGGCCGAATATAGCACATTGAGTGTGGTCTTAGGGCCAGCATCGGTCTGTGATGGTAAGTAGACAGCTATGAAAAATACAGATGAAACCTCTCCACATTGGTTTCTCAACTAAAGATTTTGCGAGTATGCTGCGGTACTTAGAGGTAATTTGTGGCTTAGTACGGTACCCTGCATCACCACTTCATTGCTCCAGACCAGCGCAAGGGGGAGTTAGAGCACTGATTATGCTTTTGGGGCCTACTGTGTCTCTAACTGACAATGTATGGGTGACATAAACCTAAATAGAAACTGATAATTGTGCACAACTTCAGTATTATGTAGCTCACACCCGACCAGTCATGTTGTACACTGCCTGAGTGGCTAAACGGTGTAAGAGACTGCATAGCAGTGCAAGCTGTGTTGCTCCAGATGCTAGTTCAATACCTGTGCTTTCCTCGACTGGGACACCCATGAGATGACTGTAGGATTTTGGTTTCCCTCCCTCTAAAAACAGAAATAAATAATTCTAAATAGTAATCTGGATTTATTTATATACAAATTAGTAACAATGTCTCACCCCATATTCAAGAATGGGCTTTTTCTCGCTCATTTTACGTTATTTGAAAACAAAATCACATCCTTAATATATATATTTTTAAACAAAGCAGTTATTATTATTATTAATTTAGAATTATATAAAAGCCCCTTGGATAGTCACACAGATATATTATTAACCCTGTTATTAGCAGGACAATATATATTGGTCATATTGGTCATGGCTCCCGAGTGGCGCACAATGGGAGGGCAGGGGGCACGGGATGGGCAGCAGAGTCGCGCACAGAAGAGTGACCTAGCCCATGGGGAAGGGAGGAGGAGGAAGGGAGAGGGGGGATGGACACCCACCCTGCCACACTGGGTAGCACAGACCAACACTTTAAGGGGCATTGCACTAAGAATGGCGCTGACTAGGGAAACGTTCCCTCTGTTCTTATTGCCAATCTGCATGTTAAAACTAAAACAATGTAATTAAGGATGGCATCTTTATGCTTTCGTTAATAAAATAATGATAAAAATACTCTTTCAAAATGCCGATGTTTATTTGGCTATGGATCCATAACGAATTACTATGTGATTAAAGTTCACTGAATTACAGAAATATCCTCCAATCCTCCAATCCTCTATATGTAATTATTGGAGGAGAGGCACGTCATATTTTTCAATATACTTTAGGCCTACCGTAGGTGACATGAGTCTCACTAGTGTTGAGTAATGTGCTGTTAAAAGTGGTGTAGGTCTTATTTATTTAAAAAGCTAATTGAAGTTAGAAGCATTACCCTACAACTATTTTAGTACCTTTTCACACTGCTCTGGGACAAGCATGGGGACTGGTCTTGATAAATCAATGATCATTGTTATTTTCACTGAATCTCAATTTGGGTAGGCAAGTCAGTTAAGAACAAATTCTTATTTACAAGGGCAGCCTACTCCTTCCTCCCCATTGGGGAATTGAACCCCAGTCTCCCTCATGACACAGGGATTCTTTAGCTAAATTGCCAAGTACTGTAGTCTACACCCGGCAGTCACGTTGTATAGTGCCATATCTTCCATTCCATCCTAATGGAAACCCAGAAGGTTTTTTGTATTTCTTGGAATCGATACACCAATCAGTCCCATATACTATGTTCTTACAAAAAAAGGTTTTACATTCTCTAGTTCAGCAACAATTGAAAGATATCAAATTATTCTCAAAGATGCCCTCTGGTGGTCGAACTAGCACTAACTAGCATTAGTGGTACCATTGGTTAGCACTTAATAATGTGCCATAGAATTCTGCGGCCCCACGCAAGCTATGTTTCAGTACGCTGCAACTTTTAAAGGATGAACCACTGTAGGTAGATAGTGTGGTCTACAGCTTATCATGAGACACTCTACCTCAGGCAATCAAAACCTTGAGACTTCCTTAGATATTGTGCACCAGCTGTTGTTTACATATATGCATAGTCCCTTGTCTTACCAGACGCAGCTGTTCTATCCTGCTGATATAACCAGCATAATGTCATCGTTCAGCCACAACTCCATGAAGGATAAGATATTACAGTTTCTAATGTCCCATTGGTAGTTTAATCTTCCTCGTAGACCGTCGATTTTATTTTCCAATAATTGCACGTTAGCTAGTAGAACGGAGGGCAGAGGTGGTTTATTCCATTGCCTACAAATTCTTTGAGCAAATGATGGGGATCTGGGCCTGTTTCCGGGAAAGCAGTATGTTGTTCATGTCGGGCTCGTCGAACTCGTTAAAGGAAAAAAAAGCTGTTCGCTGTTCTGATGTCCAGAAGTTATTTTTAGTCATAAGAGATGATAGCAGCAACATTATGTGCAAAATAAGTTACAAACAACGGAAAAAAACAAACTCAAAAACACAATCGGTTAGGAGCATGGCGCCGTCTTCCCTCATCTTTGTATCTGTGCCATTATAGCATCCGTCACAGAAATGGCAGCGCCATTATGGTTATCTACATTTTATAGAATTCAATTTTCTTCTTCACGATTGGCTGATCCCTCCTGATGGCCCAGTTGGAGATGACTCCAACAGGGTCACTGGGAGGGATCAGCCAATGAAGTTGGAAGCCCCACTGAGTTAACTACATTAAAATGGTGGAAGCCTTTTGGCCACTAGAGGCCTCTATCATTCTCTATTCGCTTGCCCCAGTATGCCATTGTTAGTTGTGCTCGAGGGGTAGATGACCACACTTTATAGTGATGCAAATATAAGTGAGGGAAGGTGCCGTTGTGAAACAGAAATTTGCATTTTAAATTATGATTTTGTATTGGCCCAAAAAGTTATTGTGAAACACTTTCATTCCACTATTACTGAAGATATATTATGGAGGTTTTCTGAAATTACAATGCTAAAATTCTACATCTCCTTTAAAATCAACACTTTCTTAGTGTTTATATTGATCTAGGTGTTATGAAATGTAAATTTTAGCTATGTTCATATTTGAAATCAACACTAAGCAGTGTTGTGCTCTTAACACTCATGTACTTTCTTACAGTGTTAATCCATATACCAATGACACTTTTCAGTGTTGTCAGGCGTAACTCTCAGGGTGTTGGGAAATTAACATTTATAGCATATTTTGGGGGGATGTTGTTTTAACACTGTATGTTGAAAACTGATCTTGCATATTTCACAGGGTGCCTTTTCTTTCCGAGTGAATTGTAGAGTTTCCACTCATGGTTGTATTTATTAGTGACAGAGACATGGTTATGGAATTCTTATGGCTTTCACCAAATGAGTACCTAGGCAAATGCTATCATTAAACTGTAACTTGATGATTTCTACATCAGGTATTACTTTGATTGGCTAAATTGTATGTATAACAGTGGTGTTAGTAAACTACTGGTTTACAGGCCACATCAGGCCTGCAAGTCACATTATGCTGCTGTGTAATTCCAACTGCAATCCACCCGGAGTTAGGATATCTAACAGTTAGAAGTTATTTTCACCTGCAACCTGCATTCAGAAAGTTGATAAGAAGACCTAAACCACTTAAACTGGAACAACCATTTCAGTAACGGGCACAATATATTTAACTAACTGTTTGGATTAGTTTAGAAAATGTAGGATATTTATTTTTGTGTTGCATGAGATGAATCAATCAATTTACATGCAAAAACACAGATATCCCCCTCCCACCAAAAAACAATGCAGTAGAGCATGTTGGGGAATATGATAATGATGGGAGTTGTTTTGATGGGACTGTTTTACCTTCCAAAGTATAAAACAATAACTCTGGTTATTAAAACCAACACTGAGTTTTTTTTACACCGATGAGTGTTGTTTCACGAGAAATGTTACACTAAAATATCAACACTGACCAGTTTAGCATGCTGCCAGTTTGAATCTGGGTCGTTCTCGGTGGACATTTTATTGCCGTTTTAAAGCAAATCTCCTGCAATTCGACACATATTGCCATGGGGCAAAGAGAAAACTATGCAGTTTTAGAGCTCATTTCCTGCAATTCTACACATTTTGCCATGAGAATGAGAGAACATTTAGCCATTTTACAGCACATTTCATGTAATTCTATATATATATATATTGCCATGGCTTATGATGTGTTCAAATGCTACCCGGTGAGGGGGGGTACTTTTTTTGCACAATGTACGACTGTTTTGTTAGTCACAAACGATGTCCATTCATCTCCCAACAAGCAGACTACACAGTAAGCCAGACCAATGTGAATGTCTGACCATGGAAATGTCTGCAAGTTTCACTGTGAGTCATGGGTACTAGGAAACTAAATTGGATGATTTCACCAGAGTTGCTATGATTTGAAAGAGCCGGGCTGTTAACTGATACGTTTGGTTTGTTTAATAACTTTGAAAACCTCACAGGCTATGTTGCCTTTTCTTAGGCGGAGATGTCATATTATAACTACTTTATATGACACATGATACATTAGATGTGACATTTAACCACATGACATAGACTTATTAACCTATACAACAGCCATTAAGAAAGATTGATGGCTGTTTTCAGCGATCAAACATCTGAAAGCAGTCATTTACTGGCAAAAGAAAAGACTCAGTGAGTGAAGTATTATTGAGTGCAGCTTTTGGATGCCTGCTGTAAATGTGTGCAGTGGTCAAAGCGGTTCCACATGTTTTTTCTGTGGGGAACAATTGCTTGCAAAATTGCCTCATAATTGCCATCGTGAAAAGACAAAACTATTTACATTTTCCGTTCAAGCTTCGCTTAATAGGCCGTGGATAATCTCTAGTTAACACAGCATCTACACAACCGTACAGGGTTTCTGGCTCCAGTCAGACAAATCTTTATTCACCCACCCAGACTCAGTGAGGCCACTAAAGTAGTTGATATCTGATTTTAATGGTTTTATCTGACTGATGACGTGGTCATGCTGTCTTTTCCATCCCCAGTTATGTGTGTTGGCAGGTTATTAAGGTGTGTGTGTGTGTGTGTGTGTGTGTTTGGTTTTACTATCCTTGTGGGGACCAGAAGTCCTCACAAGGGTAGTAAAACAAGGAACATTCAGACATTCCGCTGGTTCCCACAAGGAAAAAGGCTATTTTAGGTTTAGGGGTTAGGTGTAGGGTTACAATTAGGGTTAGGGCTACAATTAGGGTTAGGGTATTAGGGTAAGGGTTAAGACATAGGGTTGAGTTTAGGGTTAGGAGATCAGGTTAGGGTTATGGTTGGGGTTAAGTTTAGGGTTAGGTTAAGGGTTAAGGTTTAGGGTAAGGGGTTATGGAAAATAACCCCTTAAGTCCCCACATGTTAAGTCCCCACAAAGATAGTAAAACAGATATGTGTGTGCGTGTGTGCATGTGTGTGTGTGTGGTTTTACTATTCTTGTGTGGACCAGAAGTCCTCACAAGGATAGTAAAACAAGGAAAATTCAGACATTTTGCTGGTTCCCACAAGGAAAAATGCTATTTTAGGCTTAGAGGTTAGGTTTGGGGTTAAATTTTGGTTAGAATTAGGGTTAGAGGTAGGAGTTAAGGTTAGGTTTAGGGTTGGGTTGGGTTGGGGGGGAGCTGTGCTTGTGTGTGCATCCATGCGTGCATATGTGGTGGGATAGCTCTGTGTAGCACATGTTGTCCAGGGCAGATTCCTTCTCTCTCAGTCCAGTCTCCTCCCCACAGGCTGGGCTAGCTCCATCACAGGAAGCCCTGTCACAGCGGAATTTCCTCTGGAAGAGTTCCGTGCTTGCTCTCTGGGATGGGGCTATTCATATCCACAGTCGTTTATCCCCCTGTAAATCCTTGGAGAGATAAAGGAAACGTTTATTTTGGGTCTATGCAGATATGTGTTAAGAGGATGTATTACTTAGATTCTATAATCTAGAGTTCAAGCATTCTGTTTGATTTAAGCATACCATTTGGAGCATGATATTATGGGCATACCAATCATGTTGTTTTGATTGCAACAATGTTAATGCTATTGTGAGTGGGTGAGTCAACCATTTTGGTGTATATACTGTACCTCAGCATCAATAGGATTTATTACTGGTTATCCATGTAATTAGGTCTATTTCTAAAAGGCGATATGGATGAACTCTCCCTTTAAAACTGAAGAACATACTTGTTTCCTAATGGGAAAAGGTCCACCCTACTCTGAATTCAGACCAGACATTTTAGAATTGTTGAAGCTCACACAGCTGCTGATGACATATTCAGAAAATATGCAATGGCTGCTGATAGAAGGGAGGAGCTGCAGCAAACAAAGTGGAGACAACTTGCCAAGAATGAATTCAAAGTTTGGCAGTAATACATTATATTGAGAGAGTGGTTCACTAAGTAAGTGGTGGAATATATTGATTGATTGAATGCAAACTTTACAGTTAAGAATACTTTTTTACTTTTCATAAGAGGAGAGGAAAAGAGACATTTCCTGGCCTCCATTGAGGCAGTTCTCTTTAAGTTAGTATGTTTGGAATGTAACTTTCATGTCACTTTTTTACCTTACTTTCACTATCAAGAGGTCAGTAGAACATATAGTTTAAACTGTTCCACCCACAGCTCTCACTCCTAGAACTCCTAGAACTTAATGCCAGTGTGTTTGTGACTTGATGTCAACATTTAAATTATGACTTGATTTGCTCTCAAAACATGAAATTCTATTAAGTCCTTGTTTTGTGTTTTATGTATATCTTGAGGCTGACTCTAGTCAACATTTTTGGGTCTCACTACTGGGAAGTGAGAACATGTACTGTATCTTTATGCTATGTGGGATACTGCAATTGCAGAATCCGTTAATTATATTGTTTTAATGCAAAAGAAATGTAAGCACCAATTGTGTGCTAGTATTTTAAAGAGAGCAATTTGGAGTCTCTGATACTCTGTATCTACAATAACATTATTTTGACTGCTCTAGATCTGTCACCACGTTTAACAGAGATATACTGTAGGACGCCGTAAACTTGAAGGGGTCCATTTACTAATAAAGTGAAAACCATACATTATGTCACTCTCCCACCCCAGGGTTTAATTTGACTGATGTCACCAGAGGCAAGGGGGGCTATCACTAGATTGTGGGTTGTTGTTCTTACAAACTGCCTTCTATCTCTTCTTCCTTCTTCCTCTCTGAGTTTTGGTCAGAATTCCTACACAACATATTCCCCAGTGTTAAATGAACACTGAAAGAGTGGACCCTTGTAGACACTGAACAGTGTTGAATTAACACACTGCTTACTGCAAACCTTCATTTGCATATTTTCCTAAAGTGCTTACCCTTTCGAGTGAATTGTAGAGTGACTGAATTTGTTAGTGACAGACATACATTTTCAGTCCTAAGTGAATATGTTATCATTAAAATGTTATTATAATTATGAAATGTAATGTACGGGACTGTTTGGATGACTCAACAGCTGGGTTGCAGACAATGGGTCACTTAGTTGGGTAGTTTTTTAATGCTGGGTTATTGAGATATGACCAAGCGGGTCAGCTCAAAAGACCGGAGGCTTGGCTTAGTAGGGGTGTCGATATCGGTAAATGTCATTCTGATTCATCTGTCAGTAGAATTGCTATCACATGTTATGGCCGAACACAGACAATTTAGTTGCTTTAATAAAGCTTACAGTAGTGTAGGAGTTCCTTAAATGCCTATGTAGATTCCAATTTGAAATCCCTCATCGGATAGTAACCACTTTGGTGCAATATTTAAATAATAATGGTAATTCAGTATTTTTGTATTAGAGTATGTAATGTGTGTACGAACCTAACATGATCAACAGTAATTACATTTACTCGCCAAAAAGAACTAAAACCACACTCGTAATAAGCCACACCTCCTGAAAAATTAACCCACATTTGGGTAATCCAAACAACTCAACATGACGGGTTATTCACGCAATCTGTCAAATTATGATGTCGTGCAAAATGATGTATGATTCCTATTGAAATCCAGCCAGAGAGTGGATATCCAAACTTGATCATTTTTAATCACCCGCAACCTGCATTCAGAAAGACTGCCAGCATTGAGAAGACTGAAATATGAGACTAGCTAAAGCATCTAAACTGGAACACCATTTCAGTAACGGATGCAATAAATCCAAGTAACATATTGGATCAGTTTAGAAAATGTATGTCATTTAGATTGGAGAAGCATAGATTAGTGAATCAGTCAATGTAAATCCCAAAACATAGATATTGAAACAAACAATTCTTAAAAATCAACCTGCAATAGAGCATGCTGTGACATTTGATGTGGTTTTGGTTCAACTGTTGTTATCATCACCAACACTGGGCTTATTTTACACCAGTGAGTGTTAATTAAACACTTACAGAGGTAACTGTTATGTTTAGAGTGTAGGCCTTTAAGATAATGAAATACGCATTGCATTGTGTTCAATAATAACATTTTAATGATAACATATTCACTCAGGATCTCACTTGGTGAAGTCCATAGGACTGAAAATGGATGAATGCAACAGCCATGTCTCTGTAACTAACAAATACAATTATTAGTAGTACCGCTGCATTTCACTCGAAAGGCAAGACACTAGGAAATAAAGCTTTACACCAAGCAGTGTGTTAATTTCACACAATTTCAGTGTTCATTTAATGAATGAATCGTTTTGATTTAACACTGGAGAATTTGCTGTGAACAAAAAGCATTCCCATTCATTCCTAGACTGTGCATGACTAAAGTGCATGACTGAAGTGCATGAACGTGAATGACTAAAGTATGCACATTTGCGGTGCAGTTGTGAGATGTAAATATTTAGAGCACATCTTTGCCTTGCCCTAGGTTGTTCTGAGCAACACACTGTAATGTAATTCAGTGTCATTGCAAACCAGCTGCATCAACTCTGCTAGCTTTCAGACCTATCAAACAAAGAGAGATGGAATGGAAAAGAGGGAGAGAAAGAGAGAGCGAGACCAAGATAATTAGCATTAGAAGGAAACACCAGGCAAGGATGTTTCCCTCGCTAGGGAGAGAATAGGGGTCAAACGAAAGGTTGTGAAAGTACACTATATGTTCAGATTTCATCTTTTGACTGGAGTTTAGCTTATTCAAGGTTTAAGAAGTATAGCCAGATAGAGGTCCAGCTTGAGTACATTCTCTGCAGTTGTAGTTCTTTGTTCCAGAGAAGGACAATTACGAATCCGCACAGACACTTAGACAGCTCTGTGAACAAATCAAGTCCTTTGAAAATGTTTTTTAAAAACTCTGATTTGTTGTCTGCTTTGTGGCATGCATAAAGAGGGTTTGAGGTCAGCTGGAGCTGCATTACCACTGTAAAAATCTATGATTGGTTTTATCCCAAGCATCAATTAGATGGTAATTACACAGTACTTACTATGTTCTTAGTTCAGGGAGGCCAATGATCTGAAAAACCCTATTGTAGAAGTAGGCCTAATCGAAGACAGGGGAGCAGTTTTCTTGGGGGATGAGTTGCAAGAGCTGCTGCTCTGTTATAAACACGCTGGTGATTGTTTACTTTTCCTATTGTCACTGATGTTTCTGGGTAGCATGTGAGCCATTTTGGTTGGTGTCAGTTGACATATTATATCCTAGGATGCGGGACATCAGTTCCCATGACTGACATGTTTTCTTAGCCATTCAGTGTTATTGTGTCATTTAGAATGATATCACCCTGAGCCTGATGACATGGTGCTGGTAGTGCATATTCATTATATATATTTTTGTGTGTTTCTACTGTATATCAACTAAAGACATTGGGATGTTGCTAAATAATAATCCCTGGTAGCCATAATGACTTCCCAACTGACATTTAAAATGGGACAGATGACAAACTATATGCTGTAGAAAGAGACCGTTATAGGTGGAGTTGTTAGGGAAGGATCAAGTGAAGACAGGATTATCTTTCAATGATCAAATCATGTAGATTTATGCTTCTACCCCCCTCAGTTGTTCAAGTTCAGTGAGTTGTTTCAGTGAGTGTTGCAGTGAGTTGTTGCAGTGAGTTGTTTCAGTGAGTTGTTTCAGTGAGTTGTTGCAGTGAGTTGTTGCAGTGAGTTGTTTCAGTGAGTTGTTTCAGTGAGTTGTTTCAGTGAGTGTTTCTGTTAAGATCTTCATTTATATCAAACATTTACTCTCACTCCATTTTTTATGTAAAAAATATGTGCAACATCGCGGTAGACATCCCCTTACTGTTCCTCCTCTTCGCTGTAGAGCAGAGAGTTTATTCTCCCACATCTGGATATTCACTTAGTTGATATAAAACACCAGGATCCCATGACCTTGTGTATTTGTTAAAGTGCCGGCTGGTAAACTGGAATGTTGTACGTCACCATGCAAAGTTTCCTTTGCATTGTGGGTTGTCCTCATTTGGCTGAAACTGAAACTGGGAGGAGCTACCTCCAATAAGAAACATTCATTTAAATGTTCTGTTCCAAAACGTTTTTAAAAAAAGAATGAAAAGAAAGTCTATTACAAGCCCTAATATATATGAACCTGGTGTGATGTATGGACTGGCTGGGTTCTCATGCATGCAAGATGGAAGGAAGAAATTGAGCTTGAAATCACTATCGAAGTAACGAGGAAGTTCATTCCAGCTGTGTCGTAGTCAATGAGGTGCTTGTTATTGGTTTTTAAGGTGTACATTGTGTCTGTTGATTTGGTGCTTGCAGTCTTTGAGGCTCAATTGACACCAAATGAATTATTGTATCTGAGTTTGATTCAGAATGTCTGTTACAGGATAGCCTGTATGTAATCACAAAGAGAGAAAACGTGCCCAGCTACACTTAAAGAGTGTCAACATGTTCTGCTTGGTTTGATCTAGTGTACGAGTGGACCCACCTGAGAGGATGTGGAAACCACATGTTTTACTGCTAACCCGAACACTATAGAAATAACACATGGTAACAAATCAAACAGGTAGTCTACACCTGTGGAAACAAAATAACATCTTGTACCTGTATATGGTTCACACCAAAAATGTATGCAAATGATGATATGACAATGATATGACAAATTGTAAGATATGCCATTTAAGACCACTTTGGAGTGAAATGGAAATTGATAACAGTAATAGACATGCAAAGTATAGCACAGCTGATTCAGGTTATGGAGTGTTTAATAAGGGCTTTTACATAGAGATGAATTATATGCTTTGATCTGGAATTCTTCTTCATGCCTGCTTTTATGTGCCAGGTGTGTTATAATACCATAAATTATATGTTATATGCTCAACATCATTGGCTTTGTGGTCAGAGTGCTGTAATTCATCTGAAAGGGAAAAAAGCAAACACACAAACCATACACGGTTACAGAGCTAGCCAAATGCCATCGTGAGGTAAACCACATGGCCAGATAAGGTTGAAGTCAAGTTGATGACTTGAACATTTGATTATTTTCAGCAACAGGCATATTGTTGTGCCTTGCTAGTAGAAGTGTATACATATTTATTTATTACTATTCTCCCTTTTGAGCACTACTGGTTTGCAGTTGGATGGTTTGCTGTACATTGGTCTAAACTCACTGTATTTTGCAGAAAGCTAGTAGTGCAAAAGAGAAAACCTAGCTTGTTACTGTAGCTTCCAGTCATGTTTGATATGATTATGTGAAGGATTAATTACCATACTGATCTTATCCCACAACCTTCCCCAGGCGCCATTACTTTCTGTTCTGGCTTGCTAGGGCTGTATTTTTAATCCAGTGAAAGTATGTGTTATAGCCGACTAAATACGTTTTCCACATATTATAGTTACTCGAGCCATCTTTGGACACCACAGTATTACTGTAAATATTCTGCATCTACTTAAGAGGGACATCTCAGTGTGGCAAACCTGGGTTCAAATAGTATTTAAATCATTTCTAAGATTTGTAAGTCTTCGATCGTTTCCTTGAGCCTGCTTGGAGTGCCTGGAGGCAGGGTTTGCGCTTTTAGGACCATGCCATTTTTCCCAGGGAAAGCTCAATGAAGCAAAACACAAGTAAATTGTTAGATTTCAATACTATTTAAACCCAGGCCTGCAGTGTAGATGGTACTTGACCACAGACGAGCTCTGTGGAACAAAGACAATTGAAAACTAGGAGTCAGTAGGAGGGGGATAGGAGTAATTTAGAATGACTGCATCCTCCCAGGCAAACATGGTTGGAACCACTCGAGGGTTTCATTTTTCTTTAAAGGAAGCCCCGGCCATCGGGGACAGCTCCAGAAGAAAAAGAAGCACAGACATGTAATCAGCTACTTATTAATTTAACTCCTCATCCCCATCCCTACCCAAGCCTAACCTTGTTTGTGGAACGGAAGGGAAGGTGAAGTGCGTGTTCAAACCAGAAGCAACAGTGTTCTGTTGTGCCAACAAGGTTTCCCTATAATCCCCAGCTCTCATACCTCACAACTTTGGAATATGAAATAATGTTGTCTTTTTTTACACACACATTACTTCATAAAATGTTTTTAACCTTCTGAAGGGAGGCAACTCCTCTGCACACCCCTAACAAAGCTCAGAGGGCCAGGTATCATAGGGTTTATGTGCACTTTGAACTGTTTCTATGTAGACACTTTTTGATGACAAGACATTTCGGTGTCCTCAACACCAATTTCAACACTGAAAATGCAAAGGCAGTTGTTGGTTCCACTTTACACACGGTATATGTAATTTAAGTGATAATCCCAGAGAAGCCAATGTTTGGAGGATATATAGGCCCGAGACAAAGTCGAGGACCGACAAACCGTGCCAATATATCCTCCAAACACTGGCTTCGAGGGCATTATCACTTTTATACAACGGGTTACCAGCATATTCAAAATAATGATAGACATATTTTCATCAAAAAATGTATTTGTATGATTTTATTCATACTATTTCATCTTTCCACAAGATATAGACCCGACACAAATCTAGGGTTGCTACCCAAGCCAGCTAGTCTTTCATTCTATTGGTTCGGTTGCCAGAGACGCTACACGTTCAGTATTTTTTGTTCTGTATCCAGTCGTTCGTTCTAAATGTTCTATTGCCATACTGGCTAGCAATGTTCTTATCCCTTGCTTGCTAGCAAGCCAACTACGGCTAACTTACAGACACGTCAAACACTACCGCCAGAATAACAGAAATGTAACTGCATTTGCATTTGTTTAAGCTGTTTTCTCGTGACATTTATTTTAATACATCCATAACAATGAGCTAATGATGCGATATTTCACCTGGCATAGAAAAGTGCTCTCTCATCAGGACACTGTTGTTCTGAGCAAGCCAACATCACAGCTAACACAATCACTTCAAACTGAAGCTGGAAAGACTGCAAACTAGCTGCATCTCATTTAGTTTGACTTGTTTTCTATTGCCGTTTCTTTGTATATATCCATAAAAATTATTCTGATTCATGATTTCGACTGGCTGAGAAAAGCTGCCTATCTGTCTCGTCCCGAGTCCCGACCCCTACACATTCATTACTATGGGACAGTTGGAGATTGAATTTCAATATTTAAACAATGTTGCAAATGTCAGGGAGATAGACAGCAAGGTTTATACACATTTTTGCTTCTGAAAACCCATTGCTAGTCTAAAAGAAATGGGAGAAAATGTCTAGATGCTTTTTACAGTGGGGATCAAGTTTATTAAATTGCCTGGCTGGGCTGATGAGACAGTGGATTGTACAGTGAGATGGAATAGAGTAAATAGGCAACGTCATCGCTTTGGCTGGTGGTAATTTGGGGATTAAACACCGGCTGAAATTTGATTTTAACCAATCAGCATCCAGGATTAGACCCACCCGTATAAAAAGGCTTAATGAAGCCTTCCAAAGCTGCACACATAATACGCCATCTGCCACGTGGCAATAATGCCAGGTGTAAGGACCTGTCATATCGCCCTTTATAGTATGGCATTTGCTTATAAATTATTTGTGAATCATCTACCTAGGTGTTAAAAATGGTTATGAGCCTTCAATAAGCTTCATAGATACAATTGTGACCCAGTTGTTTGTGACCAACCACTGTCCTGGATAGCTTTTTCAGTGAACCAATGACAGGAGGGTGTCAAAGGGGAGGAGGAACTTGGAGATTTATGTAGGCTCTGACACCAGAGGGTTCAAAGCAGGCACCACAGCAGCCGCAAAGCCACCCAGCATCTGTAACTCATCTGCATGACTTGGAAAAAGCAGGCAGTACTCTGACAGTATTCCTACAGGATCAACACTGTCAGCAGGAACACTCTGGTCTTCCCAAATGGCAGATCTGTTCAGGCCTACAAAGAAAACCAACAATAATAAAATGAGTAAGTCATATCAAAAGGATTAGGCTGCTTTTGGATGCGTCTGACACCTGACAGAGAATTCGGGACACCTTGCTATTTGAACAAGAGTAAGCCTACTATCTGAAACAGTTTGGCTGGCATTGAGTCTTTTTTGCTCTTGGGAAAGAGAGAGTTGAGTTTAAATAACTCATTGTTTCCATCAGGTCATTTTGTAACCTCTACACTTCTGGCTGTACTAGTCTACTCCCCAAACACAATGTGTTATGAGTATTTCCACGTTAGCCAAGGAAAATCCATGAAGTAACCATTCATGTTAACCTTCTGACAGATTCACTGGAATTTGATCATAGATGTTTGACATTGTTCAAGTTTGGATGCTGCGGTTCACTTTTAAGGTTTTATAAGGTTTTAATACTTTTAAGCTCCACTCCATTGATCTACAGCTGAAGTCGGAAGTTTACATACACTTAGGTTGGAGTCATTAAAAATCGTTTTTCAACCATTACACACATTTCTTGTTAACAAACTATAGTTTTGCAAGTCGGTTAGGACATCTACTTTGTGCATGACACAAGTCATTTTTCCAACAATTGTTTACAGACAGATTATTTAACTTACAATTCACTGTTCACTGCTCACAATTCCATAGGTCAGAAGTGTACATACACTAAGTTGACTGTGCCTTTAAACAGCTTGGAAAATACCAGGAAATTATGTCATGACTTTATAAGCTTCTGATAGGCTAATTGATTTCATTTGAGTCAATTGGAGGTGTACCTGTGGATGTATTTCAAGGCCTACCTTCAAACTCAGTGCATCTTTGCTTGACATCATAGGAAAATCAAAAGAAATCAGCCAAGACCTCAGAAAAAAAATTGTAGACCTCATCCTTGGGAGCAATTTTCAAACGCCTGAAGGTACCACGTTCATCTGTACAAACAATAGTACACAAATATAAGCACTATGGGACCACACAGCCGTCATACAGCTCAGGAAGGAGACACGTTTTGTCTCCTAGAGATGAAAGTACTTTGGTGCGAAAAGTGCAAATCAATCCCAGAACAACAGAAAAGGACCTTGTGAAGATGCTGGAGGAAACAAGTACAAGTATCTATATCCACAGTAAAATAAGTCCTATATTGACATAACCTGAAAGGCTGCTTAGCAAGGAAGAAGCCACTGCTCCAAAACCGCCATTTAAAAAGCCAGACTACGGTTTGCAACTGCACATGGGGACAAAGATCATTCTTTTTGGAGAAATGTCCTCTGGTCTGATGTTACAAAAATACAACTGTTTGGCCATAATGACCATCGTTATGTTTGGAGGAAAAAGGGGGAGGCTTGCAAGCCGAAGAGCACCATCCCAACCCTGAAGCACAGGGGTGGCAGCATCATGTTGTGGGGGTGCTTTGCTGCAGGAGGGACTGCACTTCACAAAATAGATTGCATCATGAGGCAGGAAAATGATGTGGATACATTGAAGCAACATCTCAAGACATCAGTCAGGAAGTTAAAGCTTGGTTGTAAATGAGTCTTCCAAATGGACAATGACCTCAAGCCTACTTCCAAAGTTGTGGCAAAATGGCTTAAGGACAACAAAGTCAAGGTATTGGAGTGGCCATCACAAAGCCCTGACCTCAATCCCATAGAATATTTGTGGGCAGAACTGAAAAAACGTGTGTGAGCAAGGAGGCCTACAAACCTGATTCAGTTACACCAGCTCTGTCAGGAGGAGTGCGACAAAATTCACCCAATTTATTGTGGGAAGCTTGTGGAAGGGTACCGAAACGTTTGACCGAAGTTCAACATTTTAAAAGCAATGCTACCAAATACTAATTGAGTGTATGTAAACTTCTGACCCACTGGGAATGTGATGATCTGCTAACCATGTGTATGTGACAAGTTACATTTAATTTTATTTGATGAAAGATATAACAGCTGAAATAAATCATTCTCTCTACTATTATTCTGACATTTCACATTCTTAAAATAAAGTGGTGATCCTAACTGACCTAAGACAGGGAATTTCTACAAGGATTAAATGTCAGGAATTGTGAAAAACTGAGTTTAAACGTAGTTGGCTAAGGTGTATGTAAACTTCCGATTTCAACTGTAAGTGCATGTGCATGGGTGGAGTGGGATTTTTGGAGCAGCGGACACCTTTTGGAAACATGATATCCTCACCAGTCCCACTTCCATTCACAAGGGGATGATAGCAAAGTTTTGTTGTTGTTGTCATTTCATTTTGTGAACGCACGGAAGAGTTGCCTTCCCTTGCTGGGACACACTTTTCACGTCACTTCGATACAAAGTGATTTTCTTAACAGGTTAGGAGAGAATTTTCCTTGACCCTAACCTTAACCTCAGTCTCCTAACCTGCTACATGAATTACCCTAGCTAGCTGCATAAGTTTTCCTATACTGCTAAGGAAAATTCACTTCAGTATCGAAGTGGCATGAATATAGTGTTTCCCTTCCCTTGCCAGTAGTAGCTGGATAGCAGCCTGTCTATCTGGCTTCAGCCTGGCTAAAAATATCTAGCCTTATTAGCTTCCCACATCTCCATGAGAAATAATCAGATGTATAATAAAATAATATGCACTGGCAAATATTCTTATTCTTGCTGGTGTAACCTAAAACATTATCCCAGTTTGATGTGCTGCTGTGTATTACTTCCCATATCAGCTACAAATAGAACGTCATCATGTATTGGTCACGGAGAAAAAAAATACATGGCTAGCTAGTTGGCTACAGCAGGTTCAACCATTTCACAATAGCCTGGAATCATTCGTTTTTACTTCAAAATATACCTTTTTGGGTGGATTCTTGTTTGGTTTACAGTTTGAACAGTCGCTGAGATTATATTTGGTTCAATCAACCAATGCAAAATTGTGCATTTTATTATTTTTTCATCAATGCAAAATGGACAACTTTGATGAATAGCCTATAAAGCCTATTGATCAGATCAAGGAACCAAGCGCCAACACTACCCCCCACGGCTGTGGAAGGAATGATACATCGAGTCTCAATTTTCAGGTAGTACAGAAGTATGTTGAATTCTGGATAGTATTTTGTGACACAAAGACATTGCTACACTCCGAATCTTGCGTCTCCATAGAGCTTGTAGTAAGCTTTATCTGGCTTTTGTTCCCCCTGAGGTAGTTTAACAGTCTAGGGAGTCTTACTAAGAACACAACTAAACATTCTCTCATTCTCTCAGTAACCTAGAGAAATTCCATGTTCTCAAACAGGTGTGGTCAATCTGAGTGAGAATACTAGTGGGAAATACATTAGTATTCAGACGAACTCCACAAAAGGGGGGCAGCATGTTTTTTCACTGTTAGCAGGTTTTTACCTGTCTGAGGAAAGTATGGAACCAGCAATGATTTAAGCTTGCATTTTCCAAGCTCTGCACTGACTAGACCTGGCACGCACATATGTCCGCATATGCCATCACGCGCATGTTGATTTTGTCTGTTGCTAGCTAATTTGTCCTGGGATATAAACATTGGGTTGTTTTTTGACCTAAAATGCATAAGGTCCTTTTTTCTGGACCTTTTAGAATTTTGACCCATGTTGAGTCACACAAAATGCGATGCATGATCTCAACAATTAATCCATCGTTAAAAGGGGAAACATAGTTAGTTTCTAGTAATCTTTCCTCCATCTTTCCTCCATCTTTTTCTTTTTCTTCTTCTTCTGTGGATTTTATATGGCAGTTGGCAACCAACTTTAAGGTGTATTACCATCACCAACTGGACTTGAGTGTGAACGTAATTTCATCTTTCAATCATGCACGTGGGTATATGCTCCTAAAAACCAATGAGGTGATAGGAGAGGCGGGACTTGCAGTCATAGAACCAAGTTCTATTTTAGAGCCTGGCTACGCTAACACTCATTGACGCGCACGGGCAGTTTGGATTGAATAGCATGTATGTGTACATTTATTCTACAACGCTCGCGCATGTAATGTGAGCGGTGTGGTCAACATGTCAGTTTAGATAGTGATAGCGCTGACATCATCCACGTATTCCTATGGAAAACCCTCGATGGCACATGAAGCTGGAAGTATTTGAATTTGAATCATGCCATATTGCTGAATGGGGCTGAATGGTACCAAAAAATTGCTAAGGATCATGGTGAAATTGGCCTTAACTAGCAAAGGATCATGGTCGATGTAGTTGTTTTCTTCCTGCCTGCAAGAGTCAACCCAATGCTGCTGGGTACACTTGCAAAGAGCGTTTATGAGGGCACGAGTAGGCCGGGCTCCAGGATGAGGTGCCTGAGAGGGCATTTTAAATTTCATCTTTCAATCATGCACGTGGGTATTTGCTCCTAAAAACCAATGAGGTGATAGGAGAGGCGGGACTTGCAGGGGGGGGGGGGGGGGTGCACAAAAAGTATTGCTTTAGCGCTCAAATAAAATAAAACAAGGTAGATTTGCCAAACTGCTGTTCAGATATTCAAAAATGGATCTGAAATGTACATCTGAACAACTATTGTTTTACATAAAAACACAAGAAAAATATCGGCCTCACTACAACACACAAGTGTATCCTTTTTTGCGCCTACCAGCACTCACCGATCAGCTCGACAGGATGAGCACAACTAGGCTATCAAAAGACTCTTACATGCTCCATAGCTTAAATGTCATTGATTATAACTATTGGCTACATATCTGTCATATTTGTGACATTACACAATGAGTGTAACCTATAGTAAGCCAAGCCGCCATATCTCCAGTTGCGCAATACTTTCTGTGGGAGAGTTTCAGAAAAGCGAACTAAATCAAACTATGTGCATATTTTATATAGCCGATGTGAAATGTCCTACATGACAGTAGGCCATTTCAATCTGCCGCAAATAATAATTATACATCTGCAAGGTTACAGAAACACAGTAAAGACATGGGGACAGGAATCCAAACCAAGACCTTTTCAATCAAAGTCAGTTACGGCAACAACAACAAAAATGTCATTGTGCTTTGCAAAAAACATCTTTGATGTATGAATTCATGTGAAGATGAGTTTCTTCTTTGTTTGTTCCAGTGTTTTATTGATTAAATTGATCCAAATGTGCATTCTCACAGAGCAATAGCCTGGAAACGGGTTATCATTGACGAAAGTCACGGCTTTAGTTATGGATGGTACTTGGAGGAAAGACAGCAGAGCTTTTAGCAAGCAACTTACCCCATCCCGGGACTTTTTAGACTCATCAGATGTTTAGAACATGGACGACCTAGAAACTTTCTTGAGGCCCTACTGTTTAAGTAGCCTAGACCAGTGTAGAGTGAACGGCTGGTTCCACAGAGAGGTCCAGAGATAACGAATGGAGACATGGTAGAGGACCGGCTTTACGGATCAACGCTGCCACGGAGGGGGAGTGATCCACCACCACCACCGCCATACGGCTTTCTGAGACATAAGGGTGGGTGTCGGTGGGGGGTGGCTGTGTGTGGCGGCTGATGGGGGCGGTATGACTCATAACCACAGAAATTCATTGGGGCAGGGGAGAAACCTTTAATTCTGCCACAGTCAATCACTTAAATTGACTTACAGTATATTTGATCATGCCATATTGTAGCTGGACAAGACTGTAGTTCCTTCTAATTTGAGATAGCCAGGTGGTCCTCATTGTGTCTTGTTAAGGCATAAGTGATTGATGGTATCAGTAACATCATCTCACTGGCTTTCTACGCGGTTATCATGGACTTATTTGCCTTTGTTTGATCCAGTTTCCAGAATAAGAGTCTTAGTTTCTCATTATCTGTTCCGTCTTCTTGTTGCTGAGTAGTCAGCACAGCACTGTAAAGTCAGACTCTTTTACACACTATCTTCCTCCAATATAGAAAATAAGATCCTGGTGAATCAAATATTCCAGGATGATATTTTTGTGTATGGTTTTTGTCATAATCTTTTCATACTTTTGTAAAAATGTTGGTCAAGGTCTACGACATCCATTTTAGGGAGTCTGATTTCAGGGAAAACACTGCCTGTGGTCATTTTGTATATGTTGTGGAGTAAACTAACACATGGTTCATTTAGAAGATTAGCTTGGATCTGGAATGATCCATTATCCCCACAATGCCAAAGTGATGACATAGCCGACTGCTCAGTCTGTTTCCTACCAGTCAGACCTCACAGCACAGGTTTCACTGAAGAACATATATATATATGCATGGAAACATTTGACTGCTATAAAAGTAGTATCTTGTAAGAGCTGTTGGGCTGGTAGACATGTTCCAGGCAGTCTGGCACTGACCAGTCTGTGAGGTGTGTTCTTGTCAAGGGGTTACCTATAAAGCTCAGGGGTGCCACCTGGTGTTGACAATGGTAACAGGTAAAGGATCTGCATGCCACTTCTACTCCATGAGCTTACAGTACTTAGCCCTTTGATAAATTAGCTTGTTTTGTTTGTCAATGATCATGATTACCTAGAAATGCTAATGCAGCTCACAGTACAGTACAACCACTCTCCTTTCCCCTGCATCTCTTCATCAGGTGTAGCTGTAAATGAGAATGTGTTCTTCTCAGTCAACATACTTACCTGGTAGAACAGAAGTTCAATAAGTAGATAAGTAGATAGAAAGATAAATCATAATGAATAAGTATTTGGTTGTGACTGTGGATACATTGTGTTAAAACGTATGGGAACTTATCTTGATATAGCCTACTCTCTGCTGCCTTTGGAGTAGTTAAATGAGGTAAACCTATGAAGATTTGCTGTAAATTCACATAAGAATTCAAGACGTAGAGTGTAATAAAAATGTAATATTTTAATGTTAAACAGTACATTCGGGAAATATTTAGACCCCTTGACTTTTTCCACATTTTGTTACGGTACAGCCTTATTCTAAAATTGATTAAATTATATATTTTCCTCATCAATCTACACATAATACCCCATAATGAAAAAGCAAAAACAGTTTTTTTTAAAACATTTTTACAGAACAGACATACCTTATTTACATAAGTATTCAGATCCTTTGATATGAGACTAATTTGAGCTCAGGTGTATCCTGTTTCCATTGATCATCCAATACAAAGTATTGAGATAAACTTTTGTTATTGACCAAATACTTATTTTCCACCCTAATTTGCAAATAAATTCATTAAAATCCTGCAATGTGATTTTCTGGATTTTTTTTTCTCATTTTGTCTGTCATAGTTGAAGTGTACCTATGATGAGAATTACAGGCCTGTCTCATCTTTTTAAGTGGGAGAACTTGCACAATTGGTGGCTGACTAAATACTTTTTTACCCCACTGTATATACAGTTGAAGTTGGAAGTTTACATACACTTAGGTTGGAGTCATTAAAACTTGTTTTTCAACCACTCCACAAATTTCTTGTTAACAAACTATTGTTTTGGCAAGTCGGTTTTCCAACAATTGTTTACAGACAGATTATTTCACTCCAACCGACGGTCACCTTTTCCAGAACCTTCTTTTCCCTGCAGTTGAACTGAGATTTTATCCAGTACCAAATGGAAAAGATATGTTCCACATTAATGCTTAACGCACCGACACAGTTAACTGTTGTTGATTTATGATCATTTATTTTTTTACCCCCTTTTTTCCACAATTTCACGATATCTAATTACAGTCGTGTCTCATCGCTTCAACTCCCCAATGGGCTCGGGAGGGGCAAATGTCAAGTCATGCGTCCTCCGAAACATGACCTGCCAAACTGCACTTCTTAACCCCCGCCCATTTAACCCAGAAGTCAGCTGCACCAATGTGTCAGAGGAAACACCGTTCAACTGACAACTGAGTCAGCCTGCAAGCGCCCAGCCTGCCACAAGGAGTAGCAAGAGCACGAGGTGCCAAGGAAAGCCCCCCCCCCCCCCCCGGCCAAACTCTCCCCTAACCGAAATGTGCTGGGCAATTTGTGCACCGCCTTATGGGACTCCTGGTCACAGTCGGTTGTGACACAGTCTGGGATCGAACCCGGGTCTGTAGTGATGCCTCAAGCACTGCGATGCAGTACCAGGAGGCCCTGCATTAACTCTTCTGTGTTTAAAGTGTCCATTTGGGTTTGTGTAATTTTGTTGTTGGTGATACTGCATGATAGCAAAGAAAGCAGAAGTTTTAGCGATGTCAGAGTCTAGGGAGGAAACCTGTAATCTATTATAAAGCTACATAGAAAGCCAGTAGGAAATGAGCTATGAGAACATGTCTGAAGTATAACATTTAACCAGGGCTTTGCTTTAAATGACTAATTTCTTCATGTTACTTGCTCTTTTTCAACATTTAACATCTAGCCTATCTTAATATAGTAACTCAGAACTGGGTATCCTCTGTGCCATCTCCCTTTGGTTTGGAGCATTTAGCTATAACATATTGTAAAAATGAAAAATGACACCACATAATCTTTAAAGTGAATTTCAAGAGCAGTGGTCTAATTTTGAGCGTTCAATTTCTTCCTGTCTCTATTCTCATACATTTTTTACACAGAAAAGCAGATCTCCTTAATATGCTCCTTCCCATCAAAGTTCCTTTGAGTTACTCACTTTGACTTTTTAATATAATTGTTTTTATTTATCTTTCTTAAAAAAAAAAGCTAAACATACATATGCAAATGACAACACACAGACACACACAACCATCAACGACATCACACCTCCCCATTCCCCCATACCCACCCTCCCATCTCCAGCGCCTGCATCACTCTCCGCCACATGATCTCAAACTGCACCGTTTTGTTTCTCTCAGTCGCCCACTCACTTTCTACATTTAGATAATTACGGATTTTACCTTTCCATTGTGTTAACGACGGTGGATTGTTGATTACCAATTTTTAAGTATGCATTTTTTCAAGATGATTGATGGGAAAGGTATAGTCCATCCCATGCCTCATATGCCATATCTTGAAATATGCAGACAGGTGAATAAAAATTACGTTTACATTGGAATACTTCTGACAGCCAACTATTCTAACTCTGCCCATAACTTTTGGATATTTTAGCATTTCCAGAAGGCATGGAGTATTTTCATTTTTATTTCACCTTTATTTAACTAAGTAGTCCAGTTGAGAACAAGTTCTCATTTACATCTGCGACCAAGCCAAGATAAAGCAAATCAGTGCGACAAAAAAACAACACAGAGTTACACGTAGGATAAACAAAAGTACAGTCAATAACACAATAGAAAAATCTATATACAGTGTGTGCAAATGGAGGTAAGGCAATAAATAGGTCATAGTAGCGAGGAAATTACAATTTAGCAAATTAACACTGAAGTGATAGATGTGCAGATGATGATGTGCAAGTATAAATGGTGGTGTGCAAAAGAGCAAAAAAGTAAATAAAAACAATGTGGGGATGAGGTAGGTAGTTGGGTGGAATATTTACAGATGGGCTACGTACAGCTGCAGTGATCGGTAAGCTGCTCAGATACAGTAGCTGATGCTTAAAGTTAGTGAGGGAGATATAGGTCTCCAACTTCAGCAAGTTTTGCAATTCGTTCCAGTCATTGGCAGCAGAGAACTGGAAGGAAAGGCAGCCAAAGTGGCTGTTGGCTTTGGGTATGACCAGTGAAATATACCTGCAGAGCCAGTGGGTCTGGCAACGAATATGTAGTGAGGGCCAACCGGCGAGAGCATACAGGTTGCAGTGGTGGGTGGTATATGGGGCGTTGGTGACGAAATGGATGGCACTGTGATAGACTGCATCCAGCTTGCTGAGTAGAGTGTTGGTGGCTATTTTGTAAATGACATCGCCGAAGTCGAGGATCAGTAGGATAGTCAGTATGTTTGGTAGAGTGAGTGAAGGAGGCTTTGTTGCGAAATAGGAAGCCGATTCTAGATGTAATTTTGGATTGGAGATGCTTAATAGGAGTCTGGAAGGAGAGTTTACAGTCTAGCCAGACACATAGGTATTTGTAGTTGTCCACATAGTCTAAGTCAGAACCGTCCAGAGTAGTGACGCTAGTCGGGCGGGCGGGTGCGGGCAGCGATCGGTTGAAGAGCATGCATTTAGTTTTACTAGCATTTAAGAGCAGTTAGAGGCCACATAAGGAGTGTTGTATGGCATTGAAGCTCGTTTGGAGGTTTGTTAACACAGGGTCCAACAAAGGGCCAGATGTATACAGAATGGTGTCGTCTGCGTAGAGGTGGATCAAGGAATCACCCGCAGCAAGAGCAACATCATTGATATATACAGAGAAAAGAGTCGGCCCGATAATTGAATCCTGTGGCACCCCAATAAAGACTGCCACAGGTCTGGACAACAGGCCCTCCGATTTGACACACTGAACTCTATCTGAGAAGTAGTTGGTGAACCAGGCAAAGCAATCATTTGAGAAACCAAGGCTGATAAGAATATGGTGAATGACAGAGTCGAAAGCCTTGGCCAGGTCGATGAAGACGGCTGCACAGTACTGTCTTTTATCGATGGCGGTTGTGATATCATTTAGTACCTTGAGCGTGGCTGAGGTGCACCTGTGACCAGCTCGGAAAACCGGATTACACAGCGGAGAAGGTATGGTGGGATTCGAAATGGTCAGTGATCTGTTTGTTAACTTGGCTTTTGAAGACTTTAGAAAGGCAGGGCAGGATGGATATACAGTGCCTTGCGAAAGTATTCGGCCCCCTTGAACTTTGCGACCTTTTGCCACATTTCAGGCTTCAAACATAAAGATATAAAACTGTATTTTTTTGTGAAGAATCAACAACAAGTGGGACACAATCATGAAGTGGAACGACATTTATTGGATATTTCAAACTTTTTTAACAAATCAAAAACTGAAAAATTGGGCGTGCAAAATTATTCAGCCCCTTTACTTTCAGTGCAGCAAACTCTCTCCAGAAGTTCAGTAAGGATCTCTGAATGATCCAATGTTGACCTAAATGACTAATGATGATAAATACAATCCACCTGTGTGTAATCAAGTCTCCGTATAAATGCACCTGCACTGTGATAGTCTCAGAGGTCCGTTAAAAGCGCAGAGAGCATCATGAAGAACAAGGAACACACCAGGCAGGTCCGAGATACTGTTGTGAAGAAGTTTAAAGCCAGATTTGGATACAAAAAGATTTCCCAAGCTTTAAACATCCCAAGGAGCACTGTGCAAGCAATAATATTGAAATGGAAGGAGTATCAGACCACTGCAAATCTACCAAGACCTGGCCGTCCCTCTAAACTTTCAGCTCATACAAGGAGAAGACTGATCAGAGATGCAGCCAAGAGGCCCATGATCACTCTGGATGAACTGCAGAGATCTACAGCTGAGGTGGGAGACTCTGTCCATAGGACAACAATCAGTTGTATATTGCACAAATCTGGCCTTTATGGAAGAGTGGCAAGAAGAAAGCCATTTCTTAAAGATATCCATAAAAAGTGTTGTTTAAAGTTTGCCACAAGCCACCTGGGAGACACACCAAACATGTGGAGGAAGGTGCTCTGGTCAGATGAAACCAAAATTGAAATTTTTGGCAACAATGCAAAACGTAATGTTTGGCGTAAAAGCAACACAGCTCATCACCCTGAACACACCATCCCCACTGTCAAACATGGTGGTGGCAGCATCATGGTTTGAAAAAAATTTCAGTCTCTCGATGTGCAAAACTGATAGAGACATACCCCAAGCGACTTACAGCTGTAATCGCAGCAAAAGGTGGCGCTACAAAGTATTAACTTAAGGGGGCTGAATAATTTTGCACGGCCAATTTTTCAGTTTTTGATTTGTTAAAAAGGTTTGAAATATCCAATAAATGCCGTTCCACTTCATGATTGTGTCCCACTTGTTGTTGATTCTTCACAAAAAAATACAGTTTTATATCTTTATGTTTGAAGCCTGAAATGTGGCAAAAGGTCGCAAAGTTCAAGGGGGCCGAATACTTTCGCAAGGCACTGTAGGTCTGTAACAGTTTGGGTCTAGAGTGTCTCTCCCTTTGAAGAGGAGGATGACCGCGGCAGCTTTCCAATCTTTGGGAATCTCGGACAATACGAAAGAGAGGATGAACAGAGTAGTAATAGGGGTTGCAACAATGGCTGTAGATCATTTTAGAAATAGAGGGTCCAGATTGTCTAACCCAGCTGATTTGTACGGGTCCAGGTTTTGCAGCTCTTTCAGAACATGAGTTATCTGGATTTTGGTGAAGGAGAAGCTGTGGAGTCTTGGGCAAGTAGCTGTGGGGGGTGCGGAGCTGTTGGCCCGGGGTTGGGGTAGCCACGAGGAAAGCATGGCCAGCCGTAGAGAAATGCTTATTGAAATTCTTGATTATCGGGGATTTATCGGTGGTGACAGTGTTACCTAGCCTCAGTGCAGTGGGCAGCTGGGAGGATGTGCTCTTATTCTCCATGGACTTTAGTGTCCCAGAACGTTTTGGAGTTAGAGCTACAGGATGCAAATGTCTGTTTGAAAAAGCTAGTCTTTGCTTTCCTAACTGACTGTGTGTGTTGGTTCCTGACTTCCCTGAAAAGTTGCATATCGCGGGGACTATTCAATGCTAGTTCAGTACGCCACAGGATGTTTTTGTGCTGGTCGAGGGCAGTCAGGTCCGGAGTGAACCAAGGGCTATATCTGTTCTTAGTTCTACATTTTTTTAAAGGGTTATGCTTATTTAAGATGGTGAGGAAATGATTTTTAAAGAACCAGGCATCCTCAACTTCCAGGATACCCAGGCCAGGTTGATAAGAAAGGCCTGCTCGCAGAAGTGTTTTAGGGAGTGTTTAACAGTGATGAGGGGTGGTCTGACCGCAGACCTATAATGGATGCATTATTGTCACTTCAGACATGATTCTACCGTTGTGCTGTAGAATTTGTGCATTTTGTCTCTTCGGTTCTATATTTTGGTTTATACTGGATTAAGCTTAGATTTTCATTTCATTTTCGTTAGATATATTCCAACATTCCCTCCATTTTGTGCCAATATCAGTTATTTTTAGTCTTAGTGCCAAAGGTTTATATTTTTTCAAAGAGATTGTCAGTTGGATATGCTCTCTGCAAGGTTTTGTATATCTTAACTATCATATGAATATCCTTTTCTGAATCAAATAGGATCCCCTTAAGATTGCTCTGATGTCCAAAAGATTTCAGATAAAAATGTTGTGCATTTATTTGAAAATATCTACATCGGTCAGTCCAAAGTACTACTAAGCTATATGGAATTGTTTTAAGACGGTCATTCCAAGGATCATTTTTCTATTTGATTTTGAATTTTAAGACCTCTTGACTTATCAAAAAAATATATTCAAAAATTATTGGATGAAAATATTTATTTGACCTTACTGTTATTATGCCATATAAATGCATCAATTAACAGAGGAAGTACATGGAACAACAGATAGACCCAAAAGGAAGTTTGTTCTAATGTGTCTATCCTATATCTAAGAGATTTAAGAAAGATCGAGAAACCTTTGTTTGATTTTTTACATGTATGTAACCCCTTATTTTTATTACTAAACAGTCTCCATATTCACTACCGTTCAAAAGTTTTAGAACATCTACAGTACTCATTCAAAGGTTTTTCTTTATTTTTACTATTTTCTACATTGAAAAATGATAGTGAAGACATCAAAACGATGAAATAACACATATGGAATCATGTAGTAACCAAAACAGTGTTAACCAAATCAGAATATATTTGAGATTTGAGATACTTAAAATAGCCACCCTTTGCCTTGATGACAGCTTTGCACACTCTTGGTATTCTCTCAACCAGCTTCACCTGGAATGCTTTTCCAACAGCCTTGAAGGAGTTCCCACATGTGCTGAGCACTTCTTGGCTGCTTTTCCTTCACTCTGCAGTCCGACTCATCCCAAACCATCTCAACTTGGTTGAGGTCGGGGGATTGTGGAGACCAGGTCATCAGATGCAGCACTCCATCCCTCTAATTATATGTAAAATAGCCGTTACACATCCTGGAGGTGTGTTGGGTCATTGTCCTGTTGAAAAACAAATGATAGTCCCACTAAACCCAAACCAGATGGGATGTTGTATCGCTGCAGAATGCTGTGGTAGCCATGCTAGTGTAACGGATGTGAAACGGCTAGCTTAGTTAGCGGTGTGCGCTAAATCGCGGTTCAATCAGTGACGTCACTTGCTCTGAGACCTTGAAGTAGTTGTTCCCCTTGCTCTGCAAGGGCCGTGGCTTTTGTGGAGCGATGGGTAATGACGCTTCGTGGGTGACTGTTGTTGATGTGTGCAGAGGGTCCCTGGTTCGCGCCCGGGTATGGGCGAGGGGACGGTTTAAAATTATACTGTTACACTGGTTAATTGTGACTTGAAAGCACCCAACACCATAACACCTTCTAGTTGAAGAATCTCAAATATAAAATCTATTTTGATTTGTTTAAGTTAAGTCTACCCCTTCCTTTTTCGAACATTCTGTTAAAAATCTCGCAACTTTTCAGCGTCCTGCTACTCATGCCAGGAATATAGTATATGCATATGATTAGTATGTGTAGATAGAAAACACTCTGAAGTTTCTAAAACTGATTAAATCACGGCTGTGACTATAACAGATCGTGTGTTTCATCGAAAAGCGCAAGAAAAACTGCTCTCTGAAAGCTAAAAATTATTTCCATGCGTCACTTTCATGGGTTGTTAAAAGGGCACAAAATTAATTATCGACCTGCATGCAATTCCTACAGATTCCACACGATGTCGCCATTGTCGTCATTTTCCAGGGACTTTTTTCTTGGTAAATCCAACTAACTGGATTCAATTTCTTCCGGTCTCCACCAGGATGTTTTGAATGTGCACATTGGCAGCCATTGATTTGAAAACGAGGAGCTATTGAATATACATCGCCCTTTAATCATTTTGATAGATTATAAACGTTTACTAATACCTAAAGTTGGACTACAAAAGTATTTCGAAGTGTTTTGTGAAAGTTTATCGTCAACTTTTTTAATTAAAAAAAATGACGCAGCGTTTAAAAACAATGTTTTTTTCTGAATGACACAGCTTCCATAGAAAGCTATTTTGGGTATATATGGACCGATTTAAACGAAAAAAAGACCCAATAGTGATGTTTATGGGGCATATAGGAGTGCCAAGAAAGAAGCTTGTCAAAGGTAATGAATGTTTTATATTTTATTTCTGCGTTTTGTGTAGCGCCGGCTAAGCTATATCTTTGTTTACATCGCATTCAGTCATTTTGGGGTGTTGCATGCTATCAGATAATAGCTTCTCATGCTTTCGCCGAAAAGCATTTTAAAAATCTGACTTGTTGGCTAGGTTCACAACGAGTGTAGCTTTAATTCAATACCCTGCATATGAATTTTGATTAACGTTTGAGTTTTAACGAGTACATTTAGCATTTAGCGTAGCGCATTTGCATTTCCAGGTGTCTACTTGAGACATCTGCGTCTCAAGTAGGAGCAAGAAGTTTAACACTTTTTTGGTTACTAAGTGATTCCATATGTGTTATTTCATAGTTTTGATGTCTTCACTACTATTCTACAATGTAGATAATAGTAAAAATAAAGAAAAACCCTGCAATGAGTAGGTGTTCTAAAACTTTTGACCGGTAGTGTATAATTCCTTAATTTTGTTTTGACTGGTACCAGGGGACCATCAGATGAGTCTTGTGAGGTCAGTGGGCATCCTACCTTTACCTAGAAGGGTCATTTTACTATGTAGCTCAAACCGTTCGAACGCTACAGACAGAAGTTGGCAGATCGGCCTGTACCGACTTCAGACAATTCCAAAGACGCTTGTGGGATTCGTAAAGCAAAAACGTGTTGATGAGAGTCTCATCTTTCCAATAGTTTGTAGGCCAACAGACAAAAAATTGTGAGAAGACTTATTTTCGGGATGTCTCATGTTCTTACAAGCACTGCTCTAGCTCTGTCACCTTTCACCGCAGATGCAGAAGTGTTACATAAGGGGATGCAATGAATTGAGACTCATCCAATGTAAAAAAAAACAGATATTTAGTTTAAACTGATGGATTTTTATGGGGATTTTTTTATATTATGCTAATTCCATTCCCTTGGTGCGTGAACATTGGCCTTATTTTTATTTGATTTTTATGTTGTCAGCTTTATCCTTTGAAAATATACACTTAAAAAGATTATGGGGACAAGCATGCGTATCTTCAATATGTACCTATTGTTCCTCTTTAGTGCATTTAACTATATTTCAAAAGTAAAAGCATTGTGTGGTGAGTTGATACAATTCCATGTCTGAAAGCTTAAAATTCTAGACTTTTATTTGCACATATAAAGTCTGTTATGACCGAGTATACTTTTTAAGGAATGTGTTTGCTGGGGTCATTGCTATTAAAAACTTTGGGAGCCATGCCTTTCTGAAGAGTTTTATTCTACATAGATTTATTGGAATTGTGTTCCATTTAATTAGATCTGCTTTCATATTTTTGAGAAATGGGATAAAGTCATCTTTATATATTTGTTGTTTGTTGTCACTTTAAGCATCCCAAGTATTTAATGTTTAAAAGATTTCTGTAGAGCATGAGTTTTTCTTTTTCTTTTTCCTATTGCCATTATTTTGTATTTTTCCACATTCATTTTATATCCTGGCATTTGAGACTATTCAGAAAATATTTTTAGGAAGGGGGCATTAAGTTTGACTTTCCATGGCTGAACTCTGACCTTTGTCTGACCTGTCCTGTCGGTCCCGCCTTCCACAGGAGATGACGCGGGCTGCACGGTTGATGGCCAGGTGTACACCAACCGAGACATTTGGAAACCAGAGCCATGTAGGATCTGCGTGTGCGACAGCGGCTCCGTCCTATGTGACGAGATCCAGTGCGATGAGCTGTCCAACTGTGAGAAGGTGACCATCCCCGAGGGCGAGTGCTGTCCCATCTGCCAGAGCGAGGGCGGCTCAGACACCACTGGCAACGGCAGACCCGGTGAGTTGTCGGAAAGCGTGACCTGAAATTTGTTGTGACCCCAAGTCATGAAAAACATTTCTTATGAGAGAACCCAGTGTGAACTGTTCATGAATGTGTAACTATTAATGTAACTACGTGTGAACCCAGTGCTTTGCTATGAAGAAAATAAGAATCAACTCCCCTCATGACAATTAAGTCATCGTAGACTAGATGCTTTTGTGACTTGATTCTTTATGTCTGCTATGTTCTGTCATTTTCAGAAGGTGGCAGAGTCTACAGGGTAAGCTTAATATATCATTGTGATACATCTTTATAATATCGTATTACTAATTTAATTTAAACGGTGGAGCAACTTCTGCCTTCTTGCTCTTCGTTTGTAGGGTCAGAAAGGAGAACCTGGAGAAGTGCCACAGGTGACAGGGATCAGAGGTCGTCCTGGGCCTATGGTAAGCTTATAGTTCACTTTGTTTTCAAAGTCTATTATAAACTGAGTTTATGATATGGAACTTTGTTGCGATTCAACAACATACAGCTTTGTTGGTGCATGTAGCTTTAACCAGCTGTTTCTCAGTTGTGGTGTTGGTTTTGTAAAACTCTTTGAGTCGACACTAGATGGCAGAAGAGAACAGTTACCTTTGACTTGACCTGAAAGGATTCCTGTGTAGTACAACTGTATTTGACAGAGCATCCGGAATGACTTTACTCTGTTTCTATAGTAATGATATTATCATGAAGGATTTATGAAGGAACATTATTGTGCCTACGCTATTGTGACTTTTTCATCCCTTCTTTTTGTCCTAAAAACAGGGGCCTCCCGGATCGCCAGGATTCAGAGGGGACCGAGGACAGAAAGGAAGACCTGTACGTTCCAAACATGACTCACAGAGCAAATACATTATGCTTTAGCAAGGCTTGAGTTCTGTACTGCATAATTATCTCCATTGGCACATTGACAAAAAAAAAATGTTTTGATTCAAAAGGGATCTTTGCCAAATCTCAAATCCTTTATCATTCCTTGTCCTGGGACTAAAGCAATAGTGACAGCCCCTCAGAAGTAGTATGATCCATGTGGACCCGCCTGTGCAGTCAACACAGTGACTATCTTGTAAAAACATTGATTGATTTGGGAAAGGCGTTTGAGGTAAAGTGCATTCAGAAAGTATGCAGAACCCTTGACTTTTTCCACAGCCTTATTCTAAAATGGTTTAAATAACGTTTTCCCATATCAATCCACACAGAATACTCCATAATGACAAAGCGAAAACAGGTTTTTAGAAAGTTTTGCAAATGTATAAGTATTCAGTCCCTTTGCTATGAGACTCGAAATTGAGCTCAGATGCATCCTGTTTCCATTGATCATCCTTGACACGCATTTACTTGATTGGAGTCCACCTGTGATAATTTCAATTGATTGGACGTGATTTGGAAAGACACATATCCCACAGTTGACAGTGCGTCAGAGCAAAAACCAAGCCATTTTTTTACTTTAATTTTTATTTTATTTCACCTTTATTTAACCAGGTAGGCCAGTTGAAAACAAGTTCTCATTTACAACTGCGACCTGGCCAAGATAAAGCAAAGCAGTGTGACAAAAACAACAACACAGAGTTACACATGGGGTAAACAAACACAATAACACAATAGGAAAATCTTTATACAGTGTGTGCAAAAGAAGTAAGGAGGTAAGGCAATAAATAGGCCATAGTGGCGAAGTAATTACAATTTAGCAATTAACACTGGAGTGATATATGTGGAGATGAGGATGTGCAAGTAGAAATACTGGTGTACAAAAGAGCAGAAAAACAAATATGGGATGAGGTAGGTAGCAATCGGTAAGCTGCTCTGACAGCTGATGCATAAAGTTAGTGAGGGAGATACTGTATGTCTTCAACTTCAGTGATTTTTGCAATTCGTTCCAGTCATTGGCAGCAGAGAACTGGAAGGAAACGAGGTGTTGGTTTTGGAAATGACCAGTGAAATATACCTGCTGGAACGCGTGCTATGGGTAGGTGTTGTTATGGTGACCAGTGAGCTGAGATAAGGTTGAAGGAATTGACTGTAGAGCTCCTAGACAGGATTGTGTCGAGGCACAGATCTGGGGAAGGGTACCAAAACATTTCTCCAGCATTGAAGATCCCCAAGAACACAGTGGCCTTCAACATTCTTAAATGGAAGAAGTTTGGAACGACCAAAACTCTTCCTAGAGCTGGACGCCCAGCCAAACTGAGCAGTCGGGGGAGAAGGGCCTTGGTCAATTAAGTGACCAAGAACCCGATGGCCACTCTTACAGAGCTCCAGAGTTCCTGTGGAGATGGGAGAACCTTCCAGAAGGACAACCATCTCTGCAGCACTCCACCAATCAGGCTTTTATGGTAGAGTGGCCAGACAGAAGCCACTTCTCAGTAATAGGCACATGACAGCCCGCTTGGAGTTTGCCAAAAGGCACCTAAATGATGAAACCAAGATTGAACTCTTTGGCCTGAATGCCAAGATCACGTCTGGAGGAAACCTGGCACCATCCCTACGGTGAAGCATGGTGATGGCAGCATCATGCTGTGGGGATGTTTTTCAGCAGCAGGGACTGGGAGACCATTCAGGATAGAGGGAAAGATGAATGTAGCAAAGTACAGAGAGATCCTTGGTGAAAACCTGCCCCAGAGCGCTCAGGACAACGTTCCAACAGGACAACGACCCTAAGCACACAGCTAAGACAATATATCAGCCCCTATACCACTGATATGACAAAACATTTATTTTTACTGTTCTAATTACATTGGTAACCAGTTTATACTAGCAATAAGGCATCTCAGGGGTTTGTGGTATATGGCCAATATACCACAGCTAAGGGCTCTATCCAGGCACTACGCTTTGCGTCGTACATAAGAAAAGCCCTTAACCGTGGTATGTTGGCCATATACCACAACCCCTCAAGCCTTTTTGTTTAAGCATAGCACAGCCTTCATTTTTTTTCTTGAGGCTAATCAAGCTGAGACATGATAATAAACTTACTTCTTAGTCTCTATTGAATTAGGATATTTCAAAGAAGCAACTACTTTATGTGATAACTATAATAGAATTAGATTGATTAATTTATTAATGGCTTTTATTGTCATGCTTAAATATAATACAATGTCTTCAAAGATAATGGAGACTACATGACTTGAAGATAGTTCAAATTGATGTGCTGTGCACTTTCTGGAGATTTGTCTCTTTGATGAATTACGTCTTGATGATCAAGAGATTGCGCAAACAAAAATGGACAATACATTAGCGTTATTAGCATTGGAAAACATTCCGATAGACCCATTCCGTAAACGTATGTATTTTGTTTAAATTCAGTACACGACAAAATAATAAATTATGCATTTATATGCTGCCCTCATTGGAATGCTGATCATATTGAGGGCATACATTAAGCAGAATCTTATTTAGCAGAACAACATTAGTCTTTATGATTTATGACATATGTTGCTGGTCTGCCTCTCATATTATGTTTAACACCCTTGATTCAATTTATCCGTTTTGTCAAGCATACACTGTAATCATTTTTTTCTCTCATTTTTGGCCATTTTCATCATCCACTGTCATTGCATATCAACTAGAAAACATGCTTTAGAACCAGAAGGCAATATGAATGTCTACACATATATTACTAAACCTAAATGGAGATCCGTAACTCAAGTGTCACTGATATCAATACATGGTTTGAGCAGAAATGTAGGTCGCACATCAAGTTATGATTTGGCACATAATGAATGACACCATATGAACCTGTAATGCATTACTTCGTCCTGTTTATATTAACATGACATTATCTAATTGAAGGGGCTACGTGGAGCAGCAGGATATGACGGAGAGCCTGGTGTGCCTGGAAATCCAGGAGAACCCGGACCTGCAGGAAACCAGGGTCCACCAGGGGTAAGTACTACAATACCCACCCCTCATAAACAATGTATAATGTGAATTAGAAACTGGGTGGCCCTGAATGCTGATTGGCTGACAGCTGTGGTATTACACGGGTATGACAACACATTTATTTTTACTGCTCAATTAAGTTTCCAACCAGTTTATAATAGCAATAAGGCACTGGGGTTTGTGGTATATGGCCAAAATACCACTGCTAAGGGGTATATCCAGGCACTCCACATTGTGTTATGCATAAGAACAGCCTTTAGCCGTGGTATATTGGCCGTGTACCACAGCCCCTCGTGCCTTATTGCTTAAATATACACTACCGTTCAAAAGTTTGGGGTCACTTAGAAATGTCCTTGTTTGACCCAGACGTCTTGCTCTTCATTGTAATCAGAGGGCTAATATAAATACAATGCATGCCAGTCTCTATTGGCTAAGAGTTGAGGAGAGACTGACTGCATCAAATCAAATGTTTACTTGTCACATGTGCAGAATACAACAGGTGTAGTAGACCTTACAGTGAAATGCTTACTTACAATGCTTAACCAACAATGCAGTTTTAAGAAAACGACCCTAACCATAAAACATTAGCAGATTGATTATCTGGACATTATCTGGCCTAATTGAGAAACAAAGTATGGGGACAGGACAGCACCCCTGGCTGTTAGCTGTCCCATTGAGATGCTGAGTGTTCTCTGAGTTGCAGAATGCATTTCCAATACTCTAAATCACTGTTCTGTTTCTCCAGGGACTGGGAGCTCAGATGGCTGGAGGCTTTGGGGATGAGAAATCTGCCGGCCAAACGGCCATGGTGCCAGGAACTAGTGTAAGAAGCAGTGACACTATCTTGGGTCACAGAAGTCTTGTGTCATATTTCTTTGCTCTGGCTTGGATAATTAAACTTTTGTGATGTATCAAATATTGAGTCTGTGGGGCCATACTTTTTAAAAGTAATGATTGTGTGTGCAATGATGTTATCTGTGTTTTAGGGGGAAGCAGGAGCAAGAGGACCTCCTGGGCCAAATGGAAACCCTGTAAGTTAAAAGCAACCCATGAAGAAATCATTTCAAACAACTTTATTTGGAGTTAGCCGTTCACCAACCTCTCTCGCTCACTCTCTCTCTCAGGGCCATGCTGGACCACAAGGACCCCCTGGGGAAGTCGGTGATCCAGGTCACATGGTATGACATTCTCCTTGTCACATGTCATGTTTCTAGTCAGGTGTTCCCTGTTTGTTGCAACAATTCTCAACAACGTGTCTATGAGAATAACACCTTGAATCATGTTGGCACCACAGTAGTCACATTCATCTTCTCAAACAACACAAAACTGACAGATTGTAGAATGTCAGAAGGCATACATTGTCGTGGACACAATTTCTGTGCAACTGTTTACGTTGACCATTTCATCTCCTGGTCACACTTTTCACAAAGCAGACAGGTATAATAAATGATGATGCAGTTCTAGTGCATTGTAGGGCTTGTCATAAGCATGTATAACCCCTTTATTCAAGGTCTTATAATTCTCTTCTGTTGCAGGGTACATCTGGACAAAGGGGACCTGAAGGGCCACCGGGAAAGCCGGGTGAAGACGTGAGTAAACGCTCATCTCTGTTCAGCCGAAGTACTGACGCCACCCTGCGTATCAAAGACATGGTTTTAGTGGGCTCGTGGTAATGTCGTCTGCCTCACGAGTCTGTTGTGTTGTGGGAAATGCTTCCCAACAGAAACCATCTCGAAAGACGTGAACATACTAGATAGGAAGTGTACTAACCAGGACCATTTGGAATGAACACGACTTGTGTGGTCTCAAGTATGATGTGTAAGAAACATCATACTTTATACATAGCAAATGGCCATGTTACTAACTTATTATGATGTCATCCTAGGGAGAAGGAGGAAAATCAGGAAATTCTGGAGAGATGGGATTCCCTGGATCAGCGGTAAGTTATATATAACAACGGAAGTGTTAAACTTGAAATTATGACTAAAATGACTGTAATACTGTATTGACACTGTACTAAAATACCATGTATTTCAGGGGGCTCGAGGATTTCCAGGGACACCTGGGCCTCCTGGATTGAAAGGCCATAGAGTAAGTATGACTCCCCAACAAACATTCAAAGAACCTCACTGTGAACTCATGTGTCACGCCATTATTGTCCACTAATGGAGAAATACACTTTGTTGTTTCAGGGTCACACAGGTCCAATTGGTCTAAGAGGTGAAACTGGAACTGTAGGATCCAAGGTACAGCCTCTATACGATGTTATATCCATAACTCGCTCACTATGTTTTCATGATTCATATTGACATCATAGTCATTTCTTGTCATGATATGTCAGTGATATTCATATGATATAGATGAGTGTATAATATATACAGAACCTAAGCTTTTTGTGCGTATGGAACATTTCTGGGATCTTTTATTTATTTATTATTTATTTCAGCTCATGAAACATGGGACCAACACTTTACATGTTGTGTTTATATTTTTGTTCAGTATATATTAAGTATATGCATACTGTAAAGTTTTGAAAGGCATGTATTGATGAATGCAATGTTTTTGTAATTGATCTCTTAGGGTGCATTAGGTCCCACTGGTCCGATTGGCACACCTGGCCCTATGGTAAGTGGAAAATATTTTAAATATACAGTATTGTGTACTAGCAACTTATGCAGTCACTGACAAAACGCACTGAACCTTATTGTGATGTTTTATTGATAAGGATCTATTGGTTCATTGGAAGACTCCTCTCTGTCTGCACAGTTCACAAAATATATGATAGGTTAAAGCAAAATGGTGGATGCCTACCTAGTGTTAGCTTTGACCAGTCTAGATTCTTCATAGTGTAGTGAAGAATGAAAGGAGACAAGCATTGGAAGGCACTATATGGATGCAGCCCATGATGAGGAGCCATGCCTGTACTGTACATTACCTTTGGATAGATTTATTTCGGCTGTCTAAAATAAACAGTGCAATGTGCTTAATGTATTAAAAATGAACAAATTGAATATTACATTTACCTAAGTATTCAGACCCTTTACTCAGTACTTTGTTGAAACACGTTTGGCAGCGATTAAAGCCTCAAGTCTTCTTGGGTATGACGCTGCAACTTGGCACACCTGTATTTGTGGAGTTTCTCCCATTCTTCTCTGCAGATCCTCTCATGCTTTGTCAGGTTGGATGGGGAGCGTTGCTGCACAACTATTTTCAGGTCTCTCCAGAGATGTTCGATCGGATTTAAGTCCGGGCTCTGGCTGGGCCACTCAAGGACATTCAGAGACTTGTCCCGAATCCACTCCTGCCTGCATTGTCTTGACTGTGTGATTAGGGTTGTTGTCCTGTTGGAAGGTGAACCTTCACCCCAGTCTGAGGTCCTGAGCGCTCTGGGGCAGGTTTTCACCAAGGATCTCTCTGTACTTTGCTACATTCATCTTTCCCTCTATCCTGAATGGTCTCCCAGTCCCTGCCGCTGAAAAACATCCCAACAGCATGATGCTGCCACCACCATGCTTCACCGTAGGGATGGTGCCAGGTTTCCTCCAGACGTGAAGCTTGGCATTCAGGCCAAAGAGTTCAATCTTGGTTTCATCAGACCAGATAATCTTGTTTCTCGTGGTCTGAGAGCCTTTAGGTGCCTTTTGGCAAACTCCAAAAGGCTGTGATGTGCCTATTATTGAGGAGTGGCTTCTGTCTGGCCACTCTACCATAAAGGCCTGATTGGTGGAGTGCTGCAGAGAAGGTTGTCCTGGAAGGTTCTCCTATCTCCACAGAAGAACTCTGGAGCTCTTTCAGAGCGAACATCGGGTACTTGGTCACCTCACTGACCAAGGCTCTTCTCCCCCGATTGCTCAGTTTGGCCGGGCAGCCAGCTCTAGGAAGAGTCTTGGTGGTTCCAAACTTCTTCCATTCATGAATGATGGAGGCCACTGTGTTCTTGGGGACCTTCAATGCTGGAGACATTTTTTTGTACCCTTCCCCAGATCTGTGCCTCGACACAATCCTGTCTAGGAGCTCTACGAACAATTCCTTCGACCTCATGGCCTGGTCAAGTTGTAGAAACAAAAACCTGTTTTTGCTTTGTCATTATGGGGTACTGGGTGTAGATTGATGAGAAAAAAAATGTAATCAATTTTAGAGTAAGACTGTAATGTAAAAACAGTGGAAAAGGTCAAGGGGTCTGAATACTTTCCGAATGCACTGTATGTGTGTTTTTTTCCTTTGTATTGAAAACAGGCTCTACTGCAAATGAGACGTTGGTCTCAGTTGATCCCCCTTATAAATAAAAGTAGAATAATAACATGGGTCTGTTTTCAGCATCTTTTGGTATTTGCAGGACTAGTCCTAGTTTATCAACTCTCTGCCGTTTAACAACTATTTTCAACTTTTACTTTTTCCTTACATTTATATGTTTATTGCTTAATGGTAATTTTGTCAATACGTTCATATGTTTATTGCTCTGCCACACTAAAAGTAATCATGATTAATTGCTCCTTTTAGGGCCCTAGAGGCATGCCTGGGGAGAGAGGTCGCTTAGGAGCAAATGGAGTGCCGGTAAGAATGAGAACAATTAAAGTTAGGGGGTTAACGCCATCTTGTTCGTGAGAGTTTCCTCTCTCGACAGTGGGTTTATTTCAGTTCATAGCCCAAACGGTTCGGATGCTACAGACAGAAGCTGGCACATCAGTTTTACAGACTTTAGGCAAGTCCCGTAGGGCTTGTGGGGTCGGAGAGCAAAATGAAGAACACCATCGCGTTTGTGAGAGTCTCATCTATAGAGTGGTCTGTTGGGACGCGACAGACGTTTTAGTGAGAAGACTGATTTTCGGGATGTCTCATGGTCTGACAAACACCACTTTAGCTCGACCACCTTCCAAAGCAGATGCAGAAGGCCGACATAGGTGGATGTGGTGGATCCTTGAGACGCAGCCCATTCAACAAATATCTCTAGCTTAAACTGTTGGATTTTGATGGGGATTTTTAAAATTATGTTACTTAGATCTTAAGGTTAATATCATTCTCAATTGTATTGCTCATTTGTATATACAAAAGTATAAATGTAATGACTCCAGATAACAAGATATTGTTACATCCACTTACACCATTACAAGTCCTCAATTATTTTTTCAAATCTATTTTATGTATTTGAGAAGTGTACATGATACAAATTTCCGATGCATGTCTTTACAAGAATTGTAATTGTAGATTGTATTACGTGTGAATCCAATTTTTGATTTGATTTTTTTGATTGTAGGGAATGAAAGGTCCTCCTGGGAACATTGGTAAATCTGGTCCGATGGTAAGTTGGCCTGCAGTTGCTACTAATATAATACAGCATTTGAGCTATTCGTTAATTCACTTTTCTGGTATTATACTTGCAGGGTCCATTAGGTATCAATGGTCCCCCAGGTTATCCAGGAATTCCAGGAATGAAGGCAAGTACTGTAGACTATCAAGTAGAACATTAAGTATTCAATACATGTTCAAATCAATGTGATTTAAATAGTAACTTCGGAGGCTGTATAGCAGTGTATGCAATATGTTGTAAATGCAACCTAATAACATACAGTATATAGCTAACTAATAAGGTAATGTAGGACTACTGTATGGACATAAAATGGACTCATGAGGATTTCTGTTTCTATTCTCCAGGGCCAACCTGGTGCCACAGGAGTGCGGGGGCCTGAGGGGCAACAGGGACAGAGAGGCGAGACAGGACACCAAGGCAGGGCAGGATCTACTGGCCAACAGGTAAGGGTCTTATTTATAACACCTACTCTCTTTGTTAAACATCATTGTGCTGTACTTTTAACATTAAATATTTGCTATATTTAGGGTCCTTCAGGAACAGACGGGGGGCCAGGTACTAAGGGTCCAGTGGTACGTATACTATCATGAATCTAGTACCTAATTTTCAACATAATTGTATTATCAACCTAATTGTATCATCACATAGCATACCTAGATTCATACGATCAAGATTGATGTCTATTGAGAGATATTCTTGTTGTTTTGTAGGGTACTATGGGTGTGCAGGGTCCCGGGGGTCACCTCGGCCCCCATGGTCCACCCGGACCTCAGGGAAGCACTGGACAGCCTGGGATCAAAGGTCAACTGGTACTGTGGCATCCTTTTACTTTGGATAGAAGTAATTTTCTACTCATGGGAGGTCCATTCATTCATGTACCATATAGATGTATACATACACTGTCAATGTTATGACATGCATGCGTGACTTTACCAAAGCACAGATAATATGGCCCTGATCACTTAACTAATGTACCATTACTGCAGAACAATTGTTTGACTGATTGACAAGATGGTAATATCGATTTTCATTTTATGATACATTATACATTATCTCAGGTGCAGAATATAATGTTACTATAGTGATACAGTATATTTATGGCTCTCGTCTTTTTTTCAGGGAGATGTTGGTATACCTGGGTACAAAGGAGAGGCCGGACCCAAAGGAGAACCTGTAAGCTCAAATAATATGTGACCATTCACAGAGAATATGTACAATATTAATACTATTATGTACAGTACGTGTTATATTGTACAATACTTGGATGTCTACACGCTCATTATTTCCCATTGAATGAAATTCAGACACTGTCATAATTGGAGCAAAGTGTATTGAGATGGTTAAACAAATGTTAAATATAGTTTGTTTTGATTCATAGGGTCCCCCTGGTTCCCAAGGAGTAATCGGGCCGCAGGGGGAGGAGGGAAAGAGAGGAACTCGGGGTGACTCTGGCTCACTAGGACCACCTGGTCCTGTTGGTGAGAGGGTGAGTCTAACGTTGGACTCTATTACTGAACACTTCTAGATGATTAGGATTTAGGTCAGTGACTGTAACTTAAGACTCCTCAGGATGGATTTCAGTCGTCCATCTCAAATGTATCCCACTTCATAATCCAATTGATTTAGCTGACATTGATATCCTCAATCCTGTGCAGAAAATATATTGTGTCATAGATGTAATCTTGGTGTATCGTATGTGTCCTCATTTCATATATGGATGGGCATTTGTATTGCAGGGGTCTCTTGGTAACAGAGGTTTCCCTGGTGCTGATGGATTACCTGGACCTAAGGTACAGACAGAGATCTATTACAGCTACATCGGTGGTCATTAGACTGGATTCTTAGGACAGGAGCCCCAGCCCGAACCTAATTCACTAATATGTTTCTCCTGAAGGGTGCTCAAGGAGATCGTGGACTTTCTGGCATATCTGGGCCTAAAGGTTCCGGAGGGGATCCCGGGCGCACTGGTGAACCCGGCCTCCCAGGCGCACGGGTAATGTGAAGATATCATGAATAGCTTTCCAAGATTGTTGTCTTTGTTTCTGAGGCTCATAATTTTGTCTGTTGTTTTGTAGGGTCTGACTGGCACTCCGGGAGTCCAGGGAGCAGAGGGCAAACCAGGACCACTGGTAAGGTTGACAAAAGAGTGTTTACACACATCCAATTTAGGTCAGAGCTGAACAAAAAATAACAACTGTAGAGAAAAAGGTAATGCACTCAGTGATTGCCACCTCTCCAGCAAGTGTTCTTAAAAATTAATGCTTTCAGTGATACACAAACAAGGCTTAGACCGACAGGCTATTTGTCAGGTGATCAATGACCGGAGAATACCTCTTTTCGAGGTTTGACCATTAGTATCAGTAGTCATAACACTGAATGAACAGCCAGAGGTAAGAGTTGTTTTCGTGCCCTCTGTCTGAAGGGTCCAGCAGGAGAAGATGGCCGCCCAGGACCAGCAGGGTCGATTGGAACCAGAGGTCCTGCAGGAACCATGGGAACACCTGGACCAAAGGGCTTTAACGTAAGGAACTTTGGAAGTTCTAACCTTCTCAAGATATCTTGCTATCACATTTTTCCTTTCTCCTCATGATTACTTGAATGACTTCTTGTCTTTTCAAATCATAGGGAGACCCAGGGAAGACAGGCGAACAAGGATCTCTGGGAGTGGCAGGACAAAGAGTGAGTACGGATGTCAATGAACACTAAATGCCCTCTGCCCTCATACGTGTTTATGGGGAAAATTGTGTTCATGAGGACGTTTACTAATGATGACTTCCTTTCTAGGGTCCTCCTGGGAAAGAGGGGGAAGTTGGCCCTGCCGGTCCCGCTGGCCCTTCGGTAAGTCAACTGTTTTTCTCTGATTGTTGTTATGACTGATATCTCGTACTAAACATTTTGGTACAGCATTTTCCTATCAGTCAATATTATGCAACGCCACTGCACATCTGATTTGTAAAGTGTACTCTCTCATAACATACTCTTCAACAAATGTTGATTCTCTCTTTGTCTGAAGGGCGTTGCAGGTGAAAGAGGAGAACAGGGACCACCTGGAGTGAATGGTTTCCAGGTAGGTTATTCTGGATTTTGTCATAGATGCATGGATGTTGTTCACAAGCAGCAGTTGATCACTGAAAGTGGCAACAAAGATTGTAACTCATAAGGGATGATTGAATCAACTGGGCACTGTTGTCGTTATCTAAAGTGTATATGCTTTTGTGTATTAGGGATTACCTGGACCCCCAGGCCCTCCTGGAGAGTCAGGAAAACCAGGTGATCTGGTGAGTTTCATGAACACTTGCATTGTTTGAATTAGCTGAAGTATATATCTAATGAGATAAATACTGTAGATCCTCTATTTCATGGGATGCAATACTCATTTGTGACATCATGACGATGGAGTATGAATTTCTTTATCTTGTTTAGGGTATCCCTGGAGAAGGAGGTGCTGTTGGCCAGATTGGACCAAGGGTACATTGATAATTTTACTAATATCAATATATATTGGAATATATTGCACATATATACAATGTAGTATTGCAGTAGACACAGCATGACTGACAGACATTTTGTGCCTAACAGGGAGAGCGTGGAATCCCAGGGGAGAGAGGAGAACTCGGACCTCTCGGTTTGGCTGGAGCCAAGGGAATCCCCGGAGCACCAGGACCCGATGGACCAAAGGTATTTGTTGTCCATGTATAGAGATATAGTAATATGGAGCCACTATGGAGGGTTATGTGTATTGGATTTTTTAGTCTGAAAATATGAATATGAACCCATTGCTTTTTTTCCTCCAAAGGGTAGTCCTGGTCCCACTGGTAGTCTTGGTGACCTAGGCCCTCCTGGTCTTCAGGGGATGCCTGGCGAGCGAGGGATCTCTGGTTCTCCTGGGCCTAAAGGCGACAGAGTAAGTATTCACACACTGCATCATCAGCTTCTCATCCTATCATATCCATGGGAGATGATGTATATCTATCTCAGTGTCTTTGTTTCCATCTTGCTGTATTTGTATGATTGTTTTCTACAGTTTCTTTTGTGTGGACCCCAAGAAGTAGCTATTGTTAAAATAACAAGTAGCTAATGGGGGTTGAAGTAAAACATTGCATATATATATATGAGAACACAATAAATAATATTAACTGTCGGATTTTGACACGTGACATTCTCCATCATTTAGGGGTCTGGTGGAGAGAAGGGATCAGAAGGTACACCTGGAAATGATGGCGCAAGAGTGAGTCAAATTTACACGTGACTTCTTTCACTTCAATGTAACACTAGCACACATTTTGTAATTTCTTATTCTGGTTTCTTATTCTGGCCTAAGACAAATAGTTTTGTGTCTTGATCATGTGAAGACAGAAAGCAGATTTGTCTCGTTTGAAAAGTGCTTGCCCCAGGTTCTCACCAAGCATATGCATACAGTTCAATCACTGCTGGCATGCAGTGATTGTGTCGGAACAGGATAAGTTATCTGTACTTTAAGGGTTGTAAAAAAATTAATAAAAAGAAGACACTTCTTGGATGAGTTATTCTACAGGGGATTGTTACAGTGAAAGTCCGTTTGGAAACATGTTGCTGCATATTCTGTCAGAGAAACAATTGTCTGCTCAATTCATTGCACGAGTCAAAAATGGTATGGCATGTATTTCCCCTAAAAATATGTTTTCTCACCTCAGGGTCTTCCTGGTCCTCTCGGCCCACCCGGACCCAATGGACCTAGCGGTGAAAAAGTAAAGACATAGTTTGCCAAAAGCTAAAAATGATTAGTTAGTTCATCTTTTGTTGTTACAGTAGAACTAAAACCTGTTGTAATTGCAGGGAGAAGCTGGACCTAAAGGTCCTCCCGGGCCTCATGGATCAAGAGCTATGCCTGTGAGTGGACAACTGGACATTGAGTATTAAAGCATACAATGACACATTTACCTTGAAACGATCATATCAGGAATTATGGCATTGTAATGCTCTATTTATATTCTGTTCCACCAGGGACCCCGTGGGGAACCTGGTCCTATTGGTCCCGTTGGGTTTGGTGGACCACCCGTAAGTCATTCTTTTCTGTAACCCATGCCTATGAGACGACAAACGGAGTCATAGTGATCATAACAATTCATGTCATGCAGATGTAGGATATTAATTTGAGCACCCTGTTGCAGGAGAACCTTCCTGCGATAAATGTTCCCTTATGAAAAATGTATAAAAATCAAATCAAATTTATTTGTCACATACACATGGTTAGCAGATGTGAATGCGAGTGTAGCGAAATGCTTGTGCTGACGTTGCTCTTTCTCAACCCATACAAAAATGAATTATAATACACATAATTATTCACATTACCCGTTGCTGCAGGATTATTTTCCTGCTGTAGAAAAGTGGCTCAAATTAAGATCCTACATCTGTACTGCATTCAATATACTGTATAATGCTTTTTATAATCTCATATTCTTAGACCCCCTTTTGTGCTTTCTAGTAAGAAAAATAGTGCATTTGGGCTGTTTCCAGCTCTCAGGCTTGGTGTGTTTTTGTCCTTATACAGGGTCCTGATGGTCAACCAGGAGTCAAGGGGGAGCCTGGAGAGCCTGGTCAGAAGGGTGATGCTGGTTCTCCAGGGCCTCAGGGCTTGGCTGGATCCCATGGACCTCCTGTGAGTTAACACGCTACATTATCTTGTGCTACATTATCAGACAACAGACTAAACAGGAGGAACTATCTCATTCAGCAATCTTCATCTCTCCGCAGGGTATTGTCGGTGTGGCTGGACTGAAGGGTGGAAGAGGAACCCAGGGTGCACCTGTAAGTTCATGTTATGAATTATGACTAAAGCCTCTTGGGACTGTGACAGGAATTGTGCCCAGGTATTGATACATGTGGTACAGATAGTATATAACCATGTAATAAATAGTAACCATGTAGATCTTCTCATCTTTTCACTCTTAGGGCCCCACTGGTTTCCCTGGATCTGCAGGCAGGGTTGGACCACCAGGCTCAACTGTAAGTAATCATCAAACCACTATTGGTTCTATTGGTTAATGCATCAATTTGGAAGTAGCCACCAGTTATCATTTCAATATGCCACTCGCTTTTGACTACAACATTATAACCACTGATCACCCATTACTTACACACTTCACATTGTTCTCAGAGATAAAGAACAACAACAACAGTAACAAAACAACATTCTCTTTGTAACAGGGTCCAGTTGGAGAGGCTGGACCCCTAGGTTCCCCTGGGAAAGAGGGTCCTCCTGGCCTTCGTGGAGAGAATGGATCCCCTGGAAGACAAGGAGAAAGAGGCCCCCCAGGACCAGCCGGGGGCTTAGGAGACAAAGGAGACTCTGGGGAAGACGGACCCACGGTAAACGATTACGTTTTGCTGAATAACAATGTTTCTCAATCCGTTCCTGGGAGAATCCCAAGGGCTGCACATCACCAAGTCCTTGATAAGTTGAATCGGATGTGTTCATGCCAGGTTAGAACATAAAAGTACACCTCAGGAATTGTTTGTGCAGAAACACATTGCTGTATAATAGTTTATCCAAAAACCTAAACAAAAATATCAGGAATCATCCAATTCATGAACAGAACTGAATTTGGAGTTTGAGTCTTGTTGAATTGGATTGACCACAACCCTGTTACATGGCAAAGCTAGACAATATCAACTGGATTTGTTTCCACAGGGTCCTGATGGACCTCCAGGTCCAGCCGGAACAACAGGACAGAGAGGCATTGTGGGTCTTCCTGGTCAGAGGGGAGAGCGTGGAATGCTGGGACTTCCAGGACCAGCAGTATGTTCTGATTTCTACACATTTGTTTGAATCCCACTAATGTGTCCGCAATCTGAGCTGCTTCCACATTGCATGTTACACAGTGCTCCTCAAGATTCCATTGTCCCTGTGGTGTTTGTAGGGTCCTCCAGGAAAACAGGGGACTGCAGGACCTGGGGGAGACAAAGGCCCCACTGGCCCGATCGGTTCTCCTGGTGCCAACGGACCTCGTGGTGATCCTGGTCCCAATGTAAGTTCCCCCTTACATTTTTTTTCGCCAAAACTTTTCACTTCACTATTTGTCCTCTTGTTGCTAGCAGTAAGAGAGTTTATACCATGGCATTGTCGAATACTAGTTTCTGATTGGCTAAAAGGGAATTCTAGAGAGTGAATTATTTAAGCAATAAGGCACAAGTGGGTGTGGTATATGGCCAATATACCACAGCAAGGGCTGTTCTTATGCACGACACAACGCTGAGTATACCACAAACCCCTGAGGCCATATACCACAGACGCCTGAGGTGCCTTATTACTATTATAAACTGGTTACCAACGTAATTAGAGCAGTAAAAATAAATGTTTTGTCATACGCGTGGTATATGGTGTGATATACCATGGCTGTCTGCCAATCAGCATTCAGGGCTCGAACCACCCAGTTCATAATTCCCTATAACGCATAGCCCCTCTTTGATTATCCCTCACATATTTCGTACAAGTTACAGTAGTTATTCACAATACGTTGTTTTCCTCCAGGGTCCTGCTGGATCTGATGGGCCGCCAGGCAAAGATGGAGTCATTGGTCAAAGGGTAGGTGCAACACTGTGTCCAGAACGTCTCATATTGTTTATTGTGCTTGACCAACCGTATTGAAACAGCAAGACAAATGCCTTACAACCTTCTGTAGCATATACATTTTATGGTTCTGATTTTGATGAGTTCAACAGGGAGATCGAGGTGACCATGGTCCAGAGGGTCTGGTTGGGACCCCAGGACAACCTGGAACTCCAGGTCCAGTCGGTGCCACCGGTGGTTCTGGAAAGAGAGGAGACGCTGTACGTAATATGCCCTTTTCATTTATGTAAGGAATTTCCTTGTCAATACATGAGAATCCCAAGATTAGATAAGATGGGGGGGGGGGGGGGGGGGTCCTGACAATGTGTACATGTTCCTTATATACAGGCATAAGGCTGTCATTGTAAATAATAATTTGTTCTTAGTTGGCTCGACTAGTCAAATAAAGGTTAAATAAACATAAAAAAGATATATATATCTAATTAACTCATGTTGGTATCCTATTCATACACAGGGTTCCAGAGGACCAAACGGTCCACCTGGTTCAGCAGGAAAGAGAGGGTTAACGGTAAGACCATCATAAACATAAATGAATAAAGGTTAACACTTCATTTTACTTTAATACCTAAACCACCAATAAATGTTTTTTTTAATGTTCAAACATATTCAATATCCAATAGAAATGGAGCCATCAAGAAATGATAACACAGCACGCTGTGGTTTTGACTACTAAAGCATTAGGCTTGACTCGTGTGAGAACTGACCATTTGCATATTTGTATGGTGACACGTAACCACAAACAGAAATTAGCTTTCTCGTTTTTCATTGGACGTCCCATAAAATGTGATTGCATGGTGTCGTTCGAAACAACAGGGACCACAAGGACCAAGGGGTGATAAGGGTGACCTCGGAGACCATGGAGATAGAGGACAGAAAGGACACAGAGGTTTCACCGGTTTGCAGGGTCTACCTGGACCACCTGTATGTCAAATCTTACTTATATAAATACTATAAATAAATATTTATCTTTAATTGAGTAGAACTTATATACAGTGAGTGTACAAAACATTAAGGACTAATATTGAGTTGCACAATAGCTTTCACCTGGATTCACCTGGTCAGTCTATGTCATGGAAAGAGCTGGTGTCCTTAATGTTTTGAACAATGAGTGTATGTGTACCCTTTTAAGTTGATATCAATCTCAATATTCATTATTTACTCCTTTATTTTTAGGGTACAACAGGAGAGCAGGGAGCATCAGGAATCATCGGACCAAGCGGTCAAAGAGTAGGTATCATATCAGACTGTTAAATTATGGTCCATGTTGTCAACCATAATGTATTTGTTTCATTATAATGGATCTTTATCATGGTATGATATAATAGGGACCCCCTGGACCAGTTGGACCTCCAGGAAAAGAAGGGTACATCGGACAACCTGGACCAATGGGACCTCCTGGAACCCGTGGAATTAGTGGCGAAATCGGACCTGAGGCATGTAAATTTCCACTCCAAAATCATTTCACCTACATGGACAACTGATATGGACATTTCCTGGGAAGTCAGCGCAAACGTCATTAACATTTGGCACATAATGTCAAAACACTTAATTTGTTCACACCTTGTAATTACTCTCTATTTACTATAACTCTTTGCTTTGCAGGGACCTCCCGGAGAGCCTGGTCCCAATGGTCCTCCCGGGCCTCCCGGACCCCCCACAGCTGCCATGGATGACCTATTTGGCGGCATGCACGACTATGATGCTGGCCCCCCTCCTCCAGAGTTCAATGAGGATGAGGCTCTGCCCAACAGCAATGCCACTCAGCAGCTGGACCCAGGTGTTCAGGCCACTCTGAAGGCCCTCAGCAGCCAGATCGACAGCATGAAAAGCCCAGACGGCAGCAGGAAGCACCCGGCTAGGACCTGTGAGGACTTGAAGCAGTGCTACCCACTGAAGAAGAGCGGTGAGTTGTTGTTTCCATGAGGCAAAGGGAAGTCCATCAATGAGGTGTTTTTTTTGGTAGTTTTTCAGTATTCAGACCATGTCTTATCATGCAGCCATTGCTTCATGTGATGTGGGGTGGTGTGTATTTTGGCAAAACTTATACCCCTAAGGATGCCTAAATCAAATTAGAAACATCTCTTTGGTAAAAAAAAGTCAATAGACCAGGGCAGATGGGACAATATTCTCTTTCTCTATTCCAGGTGAATACTGGGTCGATCCAAACCAAGGAAGCTCAGAGGATGCTATCAAAGTACATTGTAATATGGAGACGGGAGAGACTTGCATCTCAGCCAACCCCGCCAGCATACCTAAGAAAGTATGGTGGAGCACCTCAAGGAAGAAGCCTGTGTGGTTTGGAGCTGATATCAATAGAGGAACACAAGTAAGACCATTTTTCACCACAATAATAATTTATTACTGTGATTAGCGTTCTAATTAGAAAGGAAACTGCTCTGGGACCTGTTGGATCACTGGGTATTCAAAATGTTCCCCTTCAGTGGTTTAATTTCGGAAGTCTGCGGGAATTCTGCTTCCATGCATTCCACCAAAATTATGGGATAAAAGTATTTGATATGGTAGTGCAGTATTGCTGAGGAAAAATACTTTCTTTGTAAAGCAAGTCTGAAGACTAAATCTAGCAATGGACACACATTTGACAATCACAGATAATATTTGCTATGTAAATGTGACACATGTACATAACTACGACATGACCGATAACTGCTGATATTGAAATGCATCTGAAAAGTGAGTTCATCATTTGCCGCTGTTTTTTGTTTTCTCTTTTTGTGTTTTTGCAGTTCACCTATGGTAACAAAGATCAACCTGCCAACTCGGTCACCGTCCAGATGACATTCATCCGTCTGCTCTCCAAAGAGGCTTCTCAGACCATCACCTACCACTGCAAGAACACAGTGGGCTACAAGGATGAGGCGACTGGGAACCTAAAGAAAGCAGTCATCCTCAAGGGGTCGAATGACCTGGAGCTCAAGGCAGAGGGAAACAACCGCTTCAGATACACCGTGGTGGAGGACAGTTGTGGAGTGAGTATTTTCTATGGGTGTTTTGTGGCAGTTTAAGTTTGGTTCCTGAAACATTTCAATCTTTACTTACAAAAAAAAAACATGTCAAATTTGCAGTTTCACATATGAAATTGTATTTCCACATGTGAAATGGCTGCTTTCACATGTTGAGCTTAAATTTTGCATGCGAAACCATATTTTCACATGTATTAAAATTAGAGTTCACATGTTAACACGACCTGTTCATATGTGAAGAGAATAACATGCTTTCACCTCACATGTAAATTGCAGTTTTACATGTGAAATTTGCGGTTTCACATGTTAAAAACTTTCACGTGGAAATCGGATATGCAGTAGTACATCTTCCACGTGATTGTTTTTCACATGTAGTACTTTTTTTTGCAGTTGTAAGATGTAAGAAAACTCCACATCTAAAAATCGCACTTTAACATGTGGAATTACAGATTCACATGTGGGGTTGAAATAATGTTATTCTCCTCACATGTGAAAAGATGGTGTTAACATGCTGCAGTAGCAATGATTCCACTGTTGGAATTAGGGTGACCACATCTATAAAAGCTAAATGCGGGCCAGGGGAATGATTTGGCAAAGTAAACGTAAACAATCCCTGTATAGCCTAAAAACACGGTTAAAACTATCATTTCGATTTGATGGATGGTCAGTCCTTGCATCCATAGCGTAGTCTAAAAAATGATTCATATGCGGGGGAGTTTCCACATGAGGGAAAAAACATACGTGTGAAACTTCACACATCTGTGGTAGTCTGAAAACCAAGTTTTTTCACGTGATATACCATATTTGTTTGGTAAGTGTGGGTCCTCACTGGAAACAGTGACTTCCTGAGATCTTAAAATTAACCTTTGTAATTTCTTTCTCTTTAAAGCAATCCAATGGTAAATGGGGCAAGACAGTGTTTGAGTACAGGACACAGAAAACAGCCAGACTACCAATCATGGATATGGCCCCTGTGGACATCGGTGGTTCGAATCAGGAGTTTGGTATCGATATTGGGCCGGTTTGCTTCCTATAAAAGCCAACAACAACAGGGATGCATGGAAGAGAATCCAGAGAATCTTGAACTGACAGCTGACACGATCAGCCATGTACATACAAGTACTGGTGGACTATTCTCGCCCCGTAGCAAGATATTTATTGTGCCTTTCCAACCTTTCCAACCTTACGTTAGATGAATGTTTGGGAGAAATAAAGAGCAAGCAAGCAACATTTAGAAACTTTGCTTGCACTTGAGAAATATAGTATGAGCATGTTTCATCTGTAATTACCTTTAGTTCATGCCAAGGTACAAAGATCCAGTGCATTGATACAATATTAGGTTTTATGGAACGAAGATAAAAAGCTGCCAAAAGTCCTTGACAAATATGAATGCTTTACCAAAAATGTAGTCATTAACTGCTGTTCATAAGATGAGAGCTTCATTCTGTAAGGATATAACTACAATGGTTAATTCCACCTCTTAGATTTCCTAACCTCTTGTGTTACATAATTAGTTTTAAAAAAAATGTAAAGTGTTTTCAATGTCAAATGAACATTTATGGTGCTATTGAGGAAATTAATTCAGCTAAGTGCTTTCATTGGCACACATTGTTGTTTTTTCTTTCCAGAACAGAAAGAGTTTAATACAACTGATGTCTGCATCCAAGTTATCAACTCTGTACTGACTCCATTGAATACAAATTAAAGATCGAACCAGACGGTCGATTCCTCAGTGTTAGCTACCTCGTCGCCACAAACTGGGATGCCACAGGTTTGGTGTTGTCTGTAAGTGTTGACCATGTGCTCCTCTCCCAGCTACGGTACAGGATAGGGTTTGCGGCTAAAAATAAAGATGGAGAGGTCGAATCGGTGTCTCCTGAAAAGTGTGGTGATTGTGGAAGAAGAATTTCCTTTTTTAAAATGAATTTGTGGTCATTTTAAAACTGAGTGTGTTATATTTTAAATTCATGATCATTTTAACACTACAAGTGCGTAATGATTTTTCTGCATGTTGCCCTTTAAGCCACTTTCTCGTAGTTTTATTTTATAGCAGCTTGAGACATTCAATAAGATGAAAAGCCTATTTGCTTCATGTATTTTTGCTGTGCAACAAATTAAACAAAAAGCTTGTCCATCCCCAAAGCTCATTTCTTGTCACATTAATTAGCTACGGTTCTACTTTTTTTTTTAGGTAAAGCTGTGCCTTACTGCATTTACTAAGTAATTTGTTTGCACAGAGATAAATTAAATATTGCTGAAGGTAGAGTACACGTGGATTGAACATATTTTTAGCTTTGTAATTATAAATGTATGATGTCCATTGTCTTGTTGCTTCATGTCTCTTTTTAGTTGCATTTTTTCCCCTTAATCAACATTCTGATTTCTTTGTTTGAGGTAACTTACCATAGTGATAGTATTTATTAAATATTTCAAAACTGTAAATATTCTGGTGGCTGATAGGTCCATCTCCGAGGCAGATCAATAAGATATTCTATCCTGGAATCAAGTCAGTTTCATCCACTGAAATAAATAATGAAATTATTTTGTTCTGCTTGTTTTCATTTCAAAGTTTGTTTATAAGTCATTCTTTAGTATTGAATGTTGCTGAAAGCTGGAACAATATCTTCCGCGGCTCACCTTTGACGCTTAAAACTATAACAGTTTATATCTATATAATTCATTTTTTTTCAGTAAGCACACAAAAGGGCAAAGCTTACAAGTTAGGACCAATGGAAGTGTTCAAAAAGTGAAACTATCCTTTGTCTTTCATGCTTCAGCAACTCTCTTCTCCCCAAGCTCTTGGCACTTGATGGGGTACAGAAGCTTCATATCAAGCTGGCATAATACAGTATGACATACTTTATACATAATTAATAAGACTACCTGCAGAGGCAACTGTGTGACTGAGAGGCTGCCAAGCGTGAAGGAAAGAATGTCCTAAATGGATATGCTCATCAAGTCTTATATGTATACAAGCGACTCAAAAACAGTCTTACTTACTGTCAGTGTGATGCCACCTAGCAGAAAACAAACAATAGGCTTGTTTCCTCTTGATGCCTATCCATCAGTAGAGATCCATGCTTGAATACCCCCAGTACATATTCAGAATGCCCAACATGTTAACATTCATTTGCACTATTCTTATACTTTTTATTTTATTTAACCTTTATTTATACCTCTGTAGTAATGCTGTAATTACACTAGTAACATTGTAATATGTTGTTACATAGTATCTTTGTCATGATATTACTAAAGTGCTATGTAACAAATTGAATGTAAAGTGTTACCCAACATACTTAATCCCGCAGACTTTCACATATCAAATATATACATTTTTAAATGCATAACATTTTAAAATTACAAAAAAAGACACGTTTAATCATTGTATATCACAAAAAAATGATTGAGTGTTGATAATTGATGCCGTAATGTTTTCTTTAATAACTGTAACAGTAGTCATATTGCATACAAAGTAAAATAACAAGTATATAGTACTGTATATGGACAGAGGTTTTCCAAAAGTGCTTTCTGGTGCACGAGGATACTGACATATATCATAAGAAAGTAAATAAACGACAATACATACCTAAATGTTTAACAAGACAATAAAACTATTAAATCCGATGTCCGGACAAAACTAGCAGAATAAATGAATTACAGTTAACTAAAGATACATATGAGTAAAAATAACATAGAAGATATGTCAAATGAAGGGCAAGCTGAGAGTTTGGTATATGAGTGTTAATACAAGACTGACCACATTTACGTGTCTTGCGACTCGATGATCAGCAAGTCATGTCCGACAGACAAATAAGAATGTGCTAACAGCGTCGTTCTAAGTGGTGTATGTTCAATAAAACTGATTCTACACATAAGAAAATTCGGCCACAGTGTACCATTGCACATACTATTTACACCCATCATTGCCTGTACAAGCAAGAGGTCTCAAAACCAATTTCTTCCCATGTGAGTTCTTACAAAAATAGTGCTTTCTATATCAGATTTGAATATACCTTTGATTATTCTAAAACCAAATTCAAATACATATAAACCTCAAGATGAGAAGAACATTGACATCTTGAATTTTAGACCCAATTTTGGCACTTTTAATACAAATGATTTAACAGTATGTAAAAGCAACATGTCTACTTGGCATCAGCAGCGACTGTCTAGTGGGTCAGGAGAAAAGACAGTGCCCTCTAGAGTTAGTCCCATTTTGAACCCCTCCTGTAAAACAAGGGGGAGAATGGCTGTTAGAAAGAATCTATCCCATGTCAACCTGCTCTAAAGGAGGAAAGATAACAAAAGGAGGTAGTCGATATAATCAATAACAACGTTTCTTAAAGTCAGCAAACTTGAGAGACAATGCAGAGTCTTGGGGAGCTGTATAACCAAGACACTGTACATTAGAGTCATACTGGCCCCAAGTTTTTATTCTTGTTTGATCCAAAATAGCATGCATCCAAAGTCTACAGAATAATGGTTAGGGGATATGAAATCTAGAATGCCCAAGTTCTTTTCAGAAGCAGTCCGCGAAATGACAAGTTCTGAGGAAGCTTTGGTCCAAATCCCTCTAAATAAATGTAGAAACATCATATATAAACCACAAAGTACACAAGAATCTGTATGACCTATGTATGTATAAAATAACAACAACAGGGCTTTGAATAAATCTGACCCTATGTTACCCTAGAATGTTCTAGAGAGAACAAGGAATACAAATATGATGAAGCGGCATGACAAGCAATTTCACATTTGCCACACATTTTCAGTTGCAAAATGATGGACAAAGATAATACTAGCTGCAGCCAAGTACACCCAACGCAGTATTAGATCAGATTCGTTATTTATTCATATTTTGTTGTTGACACGAAAGATAAAATAAAAGAGAACTGACTGAGAAAAGTAAAACTTCCATAGCCAACCGCTTTTAACACATATGCATCATCTTGATACAAGTTCAAACAAGGTTAATGCATTTAAATCACATTGTTTACGAGAAAATGTAACTTCAACTCCATACAAAAAGATGTGCACGCATTATGAAAGGGTGACGTTTCAAAAAGCCTGCGGGGTGTACTTTACAGACGGACTGTATGCAGAGAGTATACAACAGAGTCAAACTGAACACAATCATTCACGAGGTCACAGTCACAGCACCGGCTGCCACAAGAAGGACTCTTATGGGTCAAAATAGTGTAAAGGTACAAACCATCTCTGACGCTGCAGCAAAAGGGACAAAAAGATATATGGAAACAGATAGTTAAGACAGAAAAAGGCAGGAAGGAGAAGAAAGAAGTGATGCTTAGCAGCATGCTAGCAAACTATTGCCTCCTACTGGAAGTACAGTAGCATCCCATGAACTTCCTTTCATGCAGAAAGGTTATTGTAAAGGTTTGCAGATAGCAATTTGCATTCGGATGCTAGGTTCCCAAAGTGCAATTGCAGTTAAAATAAAGAGTTTGAAATAAGACAGGAGCATTGCGGTTCAAACTGACATTGTATTTGTAATTACAGATAAGATGTGCTCCAACTATGATAATAATTAACAAAAGTATCTATTCATGTGTTGCAACAGAATGTGTTAAAGAAAAGCCCAACATGCCTATTCAATAAAAGGAAACATAATATAATATTTTTACTCATGCATCCTTAACACAACTACTAACAGTTGTTGTTTTGCATCGATGACGTGACAACAAATCTTTCTTTTTTTCCCCCATCTGTAATCAATCAGTGACAACTAATAATTTGTAACAATAGCTTTGAAATAGCTAAAATATAGAATAGTATTCCACTCAAGCCCTAAAATCCCATGGCTGATGTTACAAAATACTTAGAGTATATCCCATAAGGAATATAGAGAAGTGAATGAGGATTAGATTAAAATGATAAATGTAACACGCCTGCCCGACGGGGGCAGATGACGCTAGTACCTACTTCACAGTAGGGTTGTTTTGTTGTTGTTGCAGAAATGCCTACTTGAAGAAGTGAACTTTCATGTGCCTTAATTACAAACTTGTATGGGATCCGTAAATATGAATAAAACAATTAAATCATGGGCCTAGTTTAGCCAAGGAGAAAGAGCTTTATAGGGAGAAACACATGATCCTTCCTGGCTAGCCATGATTGGCTGAGATAATGGAGGAGTTGACCATGCTGACGGTTGGCCATGCATTTACAATTGAAGTCCGAAGTTTACATACACCTTAGCCAAATACATTTAAACTCAGTTTTTCACAATTCCTGACATTTAATCCTAGTAAAACTTCCCTGTCTTAGGTCAGTTAGGATCACCACATTATTTTAAGAATGTGAAATGTCAGAATAATAGTAGAGAGAATGATTTCAATGTTTATTTATTTCATCACATTCCCAGTGGGACAGAAGTTTACATACACTCAATTAGTATTTGGTAGCAAGTTGGTTGCATTTAAATTGTTTACCTTGGGTCAAACATTTCGGGTAGCCTTCCACAAGCTTCCCACAATAAGTTGGGTGAATTTTGGCCCATTCCTCCTGACAGAGCAGGTGTAACTAAGTCAGGTTTGTAAGCCTCCTTGCTCTCAAAAGCTTTTTCAGTTCTGCCCACAAATTTTCTATACGATTGAGGTCAGGGCTTTGTGATGGCCACTCCAATACCTTGACTTTACTGTCCTTAAGCCATTTTGCCACAACTTTGGATGAATGCTTGGAGTCATTGTCCATTTGGAGGTCCCATTTGCGACCAAGCTTGAACTTCCTGACTGATGTCTTCAGATGTTGCTTCAATATATCCACATACTTTTCCTACCTCATGATGCCATCTATTTTGTGAAGTGCACCAGTCCCTCCCTCCCTCCAAAAGGTACGATCTTTGTCCCCATGTGTAGTTGCAAACCGTAGTCTGGCTTTTTTATGGCGATTTTGGAGCAGTGGCTCTTCCTTGCTGAGCGGCATTTCAGGTTATGTCGATATCGGACTCGTTTTACTGTGGATATAGATACCTTTGTACCTGTTTCCTCCAGCATCTTCACTAGGTCCTTTGTTGTTGTTCTGGGATTGATTTGCACATTTCGCACCAAAGTACGTTCATCTCTAGGAGATTGAACGCGTCTCCTTCCTGAGCGGTATGACGGCTGCGTTGTCCCATGGTGTTTATACTTGCATACTATTGTTTGTACAGATGAACGTGGTAAATTTTTTTCTGAGGTCTTAGCTGATTTCTTTTGATTTTCCCATGATGTCAAGCAAAGAGGCACTGAGTTTGAAGGTTGGCCCTTAAATACATCCACAGGTACACCTCCAATTGACTCAAATGATGTCAATTAGCCTATCAGAAGCTTCTAAAGCCATGAGATCATTTTCTGGAATTGTCCAAGCTATTTAAAGGCACAGTCAACTTGTATGTGAACTTCTGACCCACTACAATTGTAATGCAGTGAATTATAAGTGAAATAATCTGTCTGTAAACAATTGTTGGACAAATTACTTGTGTCCTGCGCAAAGTAGATGTCCCAACCGACTTGCCAAAACTATAGTTTGTTAACAAGAAATGTGTGGAGTGGTTGAAAAACAAGTTTTAATGACTCCAACTTAAGTGTATGTAAACTTCCGACTTCAACTGTACATGTCAATTCTTAAAGAAAATGGTGGGTCTATGGCTTAAGAGGGATGCTGAATGGGCGTAAACAAATATGAGCTCTCTAGCACTCATCCAAATCTTTTAAGGGGTTTTTCTTCTACTTTATCAATTTGAAAGGGTAGGGGCCCCGCTACTAGGGTGGAGGTCTACTCTCCAAACCTTTATAATAGCTTAAGATCATTCACAGACATGCAGTCACCTGTATCTCGTCCAGCTTGGACTGGATATCCGGGGGGAAGTCGGCTTGCCCACAGGTGAACGGATCGAAAGGTGCTGCACCAAAAAGGTCTTTACCTGTAAGGGAGAGACGAGATACTGTTTGAGATGCCACAACGTAGTAGTGTTTAAATGGGCTTTCATTGGTAACACTTATTTATTAAGTAGGCATTGTTTATGTTCTCATAGTATAACCAAAACACTTTCTCCCTAACGACCACGACCGGTGTTTTATCCCTTATTGTGTGTGTGGTTGAATTCTAATTGGAATCTCACTGTCATCCTGGAACTGTAAAGTAACCAGAGCAGTGTACTCACTCATGTCTGAAGGAGATGTTGTAGGGGGCGGAGGGGGTGTGCCGTTGCTTGCGGGTATTGGCACCAGGGGTGTGACAGCAGAGAAGGGAACCATGTCAAAAACATCTGTGGATGTCTGGGGTTTCAAGGAGATGCTGCCAGCCTGTGAGTGTAGAGGAATTGGTTCATTCCAATTAGTCCCTTATGAAATGAGCATTATTCTGAGCTACAGTGAGCTCCAAAAGTAGTGGGAACAATGACAAATATTTTGTTGTTCTGGCTCTGTACTCTAACCATTGTAATATTTGGGGAGGTTATATTTTTTTGTTTTGGGGGGGGGTGTATGATATTTGTGCGTCGGTAACTTTCTCACTCATCATTATTCACGATTTATTCAGGATTATCCGTAATCATGGTAGCATCCACATTAACGTACAAGTGTTTACAAACATATTCTATTCTTATTTACAATAAAAGTGACTCCAAAATGACACAATACATAATTTATCATTAATTTCTATTGGGCACAAAATAGTCTGAAACACAACCAAAACAAACAGCAAATGTCCCCAACAACTGTGTAGATTCCCAAGCTTGATGTAGTCATTGTGTGCTGTGAATATAGGACCAAATACTAAACTTTTTATTACTTTAATACATATAAGTGGATTTGTATCTCCTAAAATGGAGGGACTATGTACAACAAGTCCTGTAATTTCTAAACGGTTCACCCAATATGGATGAAAATACCTTCAAATTAAAGCTGAAACTCTAGTCATTGTCTCATTTCAAATCCAAAGTATTGGAGTACAGAGCCAAAACAAAAATGTGTGACTGTCCCAATAGGTTTGAAGCTCATTTTATATTCTGAAGTCAGAGTTATGAAGATATATTAGAACTACAGTCCGACGTCAAATCTAACTTATTGAGATAAGACTTAGAAGTTGATGAAATATTAATGAGCATACTTTATGTACCTGCAATGTCTACTCTACATTATACATTGAGCATACAAAACATTAGGAACATCCCCAATATTGAGTTGCACCCCCTTTGCCCTCAGAATAGCCTCAATTCATTGGGGCATGGACTCTACAAGGTGTTGAAAGCGTTCCACAGGGATGCTGGCCCATGTTGACTCCAATGTTTCCCACAGTTGTGTCAAGTTGGCTGAATGTCTTTTGGATAGTGGACCATTATTGATACACACGGGAAATTGTTGAGCGTGTAAACTCAAACCGGTGTGCCTGGCACCTACAACCATACCCCGTTCAAAGGCACTTTAAATATTTTGTCTTGCCCATTCACCCTCTGAATGGCACACATACAAAATCCATGTCTCATTATTGTCTCAAGGCTTAAAAATCCTTCTTTAACCTGTCTCCTCCCCTTCATCTACACGGATTGAAGTGGATTTAACAAATTATATGAAAAAGGGATTATAGATTTCACCTGGATTCACCTGGTCAGTCTATGTCATGGAAAGAGCAGGTGCTCCTAATGTTTTGTACACTCAGTGTATACGAGTTAAAGTGAACTATTGTTAACAAGAAAATAAATCAAGAAAATCAAGAAAACTAAACGTGAATTAAGAATGAAATAAAAGGCAGGAGGAGGAAGGTAGTTGTACAGTACGCGAGGTCGGGGGATGCTGCATCCGTCGGCAGTCTTTGGAAGGAGAGCGGATTTAGCCGGAGGAGGGGTTAGTAGCCCTGCCGAGAGGTTGGACTCTGGCGAGCTCATAGGGGTGAGTGTGACCGAGGAGATCTCAAGACACGAGAAGGACGTCAGATTGTGACACCAGAAGAGCGAGGAGGGCCTTGAGAGCATGTAGGCCTCGTTAGTAGAGTTTATGTGCAGCAGCTGTGAAGAGATTGCATGCAGAAGATTTAGTGGAAGACTGAAAGTGGCTAGTTAGTTCACACAGAACATGACAAACATCTTATTTGGGGTATTATGGGTTACTTAGGGAAGTCTAGAGACTGGAAGGGATGTCCATGCAGTTCTTACTGGTGGTACAGGAGCAATCATCAACTGCTCCTCCAGATCCGAAAGCTGCTTCTTTAGCTCAGAATTTTCAGTTTCCAGTTCTTGAATCTGTGAAAAAGAAGGATGCTTGTTTTGGAATTGATCTATAGCTACCTACCTTCAATACAGATATAATCTGTTATCATCAATATTATTGAATGGGGGTGTAGTGTATATCCAATCCCTATCCCATAAGAAGGAACAGTCTCTCCCATATCACACTTGTCCAACAATTGAATCGTACTCTTTTCTGTAAGGTTCCTATCTGTTTCCGTGTCTCCACATCTTTTCCACCAGACTCAAGGAACTTCTTGTAGGCCAAGTCGAATGCCTGGCCAATAGTGAGCGTTATCTCCTCTGCCTGGAAGACAACAGCATCATCCATGAGTTTTTGTACAAGACTTCTTATAAAACGGTATTACTAACCGCATAGGAACAATTGTCCTGAACATAATTCTACATTTTCATCGATTATTCACCAGAAACAATTCTTAATTTTAGGTCATTATCTTTATAATTTACTAGTGATTGTCGCATATAGACGGATCTCTACAGATCGCGCGGAACAAGAACTCAAGTTGTTAACTCTCAAAGTTAATATTTCTTACACATTTCTCACTGTCAAACACGTAGCAGAGGTGTTTGTTTGACTCTGAGTCTTTACAGATGAAGGTGAATATCCTTTTATCCGTCTTGTCATCTGCACAGAAGGATATCCTATGCAACTGGCAGTTATATTGGACATCCTGAAAATAAAAAGAAACACAAATGCTTTGGTTTAAGACAACAATACCTCCTTGATAGCCCTTCACTCGAATGCTTCCATAATATGCGTTTAAAAAAAACTTGGAGCACTTATTAAATGTCATGTGGACATACTTTTGTCTTGGGATCTAAGATCTTTACTCCATAAATGGATATTTGCAGTTCCACTTTCGGGGTCTTCTGTCCCTCTGATTTCTTGATATGCCTTTGAAACTGCGGAGAGGGGAGAGTAGAAACATTAGAATTCACTTGTCAAAGCTACAGTCCGATGGTCATGGTACTCCAACTTGCCCTAGCTCATTCTGAAGTGTAGTCTTTTATTGAAAGTGGTGAAAGTCACGATATCAATATGATATCATAAAATAATGATAACCAGCCCCATTTACCGAAAAAGGATATCCAAAGTTAATTAGAAAATGGCATTCTTCCAACACAGTGCAATACTCATTTGAATTAGGACGAATGTAAATTGTGCGATCAGAGCTTTTTTTCACACTCATTTTCTGAGTACATGAAAATAAGTTTCCCCTTGAATGGTCTCTCAATTGAGATTATTACAGAAGAAAACAGCAGATTAGCTGACATGCTGAGAGCAGAACGAGGCAGAGCAAAGGAGATCGGTGGCAGCAAAGCTGGCTGAACTCTAGCTGGGGGAAACTATATTTCTAAAGATTATGAAAATTAGGTTAGCTATAAGTAGCGGTCTTTGTTAGTAGACTAGTAAGTAATTATGATTCATGCTATAGTAAATTCCTGGCTACAACATTCTACATGCTCCTTTTCACATCCTAAGACCTCAAAATGAAGGTATAACTTGGAAGATAGTTGCTATTAGTATACCTTGAATTCTGGCTAGAATGTGCACTATGGTTACATTTATCTGATTCTGGCTAGAATGTACAGTGTGGTTAAATTTATCTGATTACAGTTAACCACAAAATCCTGAGTTTTAGGGTATCAACGTGTGGAAATAAAAACTGACCTAAACTTCTAAGCTGTTGCTGGTGGGCGTAGAGAGGCCCGCCCTGGAGTGCACTTTTCTGTCCAATGAGGTCCAATTTCGGGGACCGTCTATATACTCACCAGCCCCCCTAGATGAAAAAGTGATGTAATACAGCTTTAATTCAGGTTTCCAAGGGGAAAAAGTGTATTGCTCACTTACCTTTAACTTTCTAACTGCATCTTTAACAATCTCTGTGCCTTTCGGTTGATCAACTTCTGTGTTTCCAAGAAACTAGAATCAAAAAGGGAAAAATAATAAAGTGTCATTTTACTTCAGGCATACAGCTATACAGGATTAAGTCACAATGCACTATAAGACTGTTAAAGTATCTATAAATGCCTTACAATGTCTCTTTATATTGCATATTAGAGAGAAAAAAGGCTTCAGATTATAGGAGGGGTTTGAAGGAATCTCGCCCCCCCCCCAAAAGGGCAGCACTACTGCTGCTATCCAACAGATGGAGCCAATGACCTTCAGACCTAAACTCCATCTGTCCATAGAAACAATTATTCTCGATATGGCTTGCCTGGTTTAGTAAGGAGACTCTGTACTCTCCCCGTTAGTGTTTCCCAATGGAATGGCTCCAGGTTGTTTCAACATGACATGGGAGCAATATCAAATAATAATACAGCGATTTAAGGTTTCCTAAGATTCTTCATTCAGCAACATAGTGAGATGCAACAATTGTTTAAAAATTCAGTGGTTCAGCCCATACTGTATACTGGTCCCTGACACTGTATCCACTTCCTTCCTTCATGATTTAAATCCACGATAGAACACACAGTGGGTACACAATGGGCAAACAATGCCAAAAATCTGGGCAAACGATGCCAAAAACGACACTTCACCCTCCTATCAATAGAGTGGAAAGACGGATGGGCCTGTATTCAAATGGTGTCAGCATTTGCACCGGCCGTGACAAATGCTGCCCGCACTCAAGGACACATATGAACGCAGCCGGGTTCTGCAAATAGGTTCAACAAATGACAGATACGCTACATGGGATGTAGAGAGTCTCGTTCCTGAACTATGCACTCTGTTCTGCTGGACTGTAGAGGCTGTTCCACTGTCTAAACCCAGCCTGTGGTGATCCATCACCTTGGGAAGGTTATTGGCACAGGGACGGTTCCCTGCTGCACCTCACTCCCATCCACTGCCTGATGTTAGGTTTGCTCTCCTCTCTGCTGTTCCAGTCTTGAGCGGCAGCAGATGTGTCAGTTTGGACATTCTACTTTAGCCTTTTTTCGGTTCACTTCAATAAGACATTTCGGGAGCTGCTGGATGTTCACCGACAGGCGCTCTGCCTCCAATATGAGGGGAGTCTTTGGGTGAAGTAGAGCAGAAAACACCTTTAGATGGGAGAATCTCTTCCCGGGAGTTTACCTTTAAGATGTGTGCAGCATAACAAAGACAGAGAAGACTAAACAAGTCAGTTGTTTTGTAACGGTCTGTGGGTTTCCAGTCAAAGTCTACTGTTGTGTTTACTTTGCAGTCAGTTCTTCTAGGCTGCCTGTGTGTGTTTTTGCTCTTTGACGGTAGTGTGAAGCAGACACCTTGTTCAGAGCTAGGGAAAAACTCAATAGCTTCATATTGAAAGGGTTTTATTTTTTGACAAAGTCAAAAACTATGTATAACAGAAAACAATCAGAGAACTATTCCCAAGTAAACATGACTTTTTCAAAGCCTTGGTTAGGTGTGAGACCTGTAAATAGGTATGCATTGAGGTATGCGGAACATCAATCTGAATCAGTGAAAGGTGAAAGGTATTTTTCATCTAACTTCCAAAAACCTGTGAGGCAACATGATTTTGATTGCTTTGGAAAGGGAGGTCATGATACGTACCTTGGCATTGTAGGGTATGTAATGCTTTGCCAGAGCTTCTGGAGTGTGCATCCAGGATTTATCTGAAAAGAGAGATCACAGCTGGGTTTATATACAGTGCCTTGCGAAAGTATTCGGCCCCCTTGAACTTTGCGACCTTTTGCCACATTTCAGGCTTCAAACATAAAGATGAAAAACTTTATTTTTTTGTGAAGAATCAACAACAAGTGGGACACAATCATGAAGTGGAACGACATTTATTGGATATTTCAAACTTTTTTAACAAATCAAAAACTGAAAAATTGGGCGTGCAAAATTATTCAGCCCCCTTAAGTTAATACTTTGTAGCGCCACCTTTTGCTGCGATTACAGCTGTAAGTCGCTTGGGGTATGTCTCTATCAGTTTTGCACATCGAGAGACTGACATTTTTTCCCATTCCTCCTTGCAAAACAGCTCGAGCTCAGTGAGGTTGGATGGAGAGCATTTGTGAATAGCAGTTTTCAGTTCTTTCCACAGATTCTCGATTGGATTCAGGTCTGGACTTTGACTTGGCCATTCTAACACCTGGATATGTTTATTTTTGAACCATTCCATTGTAGATTTTGCTTTATGTTTTGGATCATTGTCTTGTTGGAAGACAAATCTCCGTCCCAGTCTCAGGTCTTTTGCAGACTCCATCAGGTTTTCTTCCAGAATGGTCCTGTATTTGGCTCCATCCATCTTCCCATCAATTTTAACCATCTTCCCTGTCCCTGCTGAAGAAAAGCAGGCCCAAACCATGATGCTGCCACCACCATGTTTGACAGTGGGGATGGTGTGTTCAGGGTGATGAGCTGTGTTGCTTTTACGCCAAACATAATGTTTTGCATTGTTGCCAAAAAGTTCAATTTTGGTTTCATCTGACCAGAGCACCTTCTTCCACATGTTTGGTGTGTCTCCCAGGTGGCTTGTGGCAAACTTTAAACAATACATTTTATGGATATCTTTAAGAAATGGCTTTCTTCTTGCCACTCTTCCATAAAGGCCAGATTTGTGCAATATACGACTGATTGTTGTCCTATGGACAGAGTCTCCCACCTCAGCTGTAGATCTCTGCAGTTCATCCAGAGTGATCATGGGCCTCTTGGCTGCATCTCTGATCAGTCTTCTCCTTGTATGAGCTGAAAGTTGAGGGACGGCCAGGTCTTGGTAGATTTGCAGTGGTCTGATACTCCTTCCATTTCAATATTATCGCTTGCACAGTGCTCCTTGGGATGTTTAAAGCTTGGGAAATCTTTTTGTATCCAAATCCGGCTTTAAACTTCTTCACAACAGTATCTCGGACCTGCCTGGTGTGTTCCTTGTTCTTCATGATGCTCTCTGCGCTTTTAACGGACCTCTGAGACTATCACAGTGCAGGTGCATTTATACGGAGACTTGATTACACACAGGTGGATTGTATTTATCATCATTAGTCATTTAGGTCAACATTGGACCATTCAGAGATCCTCACTGAACTTCTGGAGAGAGTTTGCTGCACTGAAAGTAAAGGGGCTGAATAATTTTGCACGCCCAATTTTTCAGTTTTTGAGTTTTTGATTTGTTAAAAAAGTTTTTTAAATTTCGTCCCACTTCATGATTGTGTCCCACTTGTTGTTGATTCTTCACAAAAAAATACAGTTTTATATCTTTATGTTTGAAGCCTGAAATGTGGCAAAAGGTCGCAAAGTTCAAGGGGGCCGAATACTTTCGCAAGGCACTGTATATAAAGAATCAAGAGGATCTAAGACAAATCCAAAATAAAGAAATGTAACTTTAACCATCCTTGGAAACAGCTACGGCCAACTTAAAGTTATGGGAATTACATTGTAAAAGGCAGTCGAAGAATTAAATGATTTAAGACGATTATTCATAACTGAGGTTCAGCCTCTGAAGCTCCAAAATCTAAATCTCTCCAGGAACTGAGTTAGGAAGTACATCTGTATCTTTGTAGTGACTGGGTGTAATGATACACCATCCAAAGTGTAATTAATAACTTCACCAAGCTCAAAGGGATACCCAATGTCTGTTTTTTTGTCTGACCTACCAATAGGTACCTGTGTTTGTGAGGCAATGGACAACCTCCCTGGTCTGTGTGGTTGAATCTGTTTGAAATTCACTGCTCAACTGAGGGACCTTACAGATAATTGTATGTGTGGGGCACAGAGATGAGGCAGTTGTCACGCCCTGGTCTAAGTATTTTCTTTATTATTTTGGTCAGGCCAGGGTGTGACATGGGTTTTTTATGTGGTGTGTTTTGTCTTGGGGTTTTTCGTAGGTACTGGGATTGTGGCTTAGTGGGGTTTTCTAGCATAGTCTATGGCTGTCTGGAGTGGTTCTCAATCAGAGGCAATAGGCTGTATAGGTTTTCACGTTACGGCTGTTGTTTTGTATTGTTCGTGTTTATTCGCTTTATTAAACATGTATCAAAATTACCACGCTGCATTTTGGTCCGACTCTCCTTCGACGGAAGAAAACCCTAACAGCAGTCATTCAAAATCATGTTAAACACCATTATTGCACATAGAGTGAATCCTCGCAACTTATTATGTGATTTGTTAAGCACATTTATACTCCTGAACTTATTTAAGCTTGCCATAAAAGGTGTTGAATTCTTATTGATTCAAGACATTTCAGCTTTCCATTTTTGTAATGAATTTGTCAAAATAAAACATAATTCCACTTTGACATTATGGGGTATTGTGTGTAGGCCAGTGAAAATAAATCTCTATTTAATCCAAATTCAGGCTCTAAGGGAATACTTTCTGGAGGGGTTGTATGTCTTAATGAAGTGAAAAACAATTACACCTGCGAGTGGCCTTGGACAGCATAAACTTGTGGAGGTCTGGTCATTTAGATAGAACCTTTCCCTACAAGCCAATGATGTGAATGAAAGTACCTATACCATAGCCACAACATCTCTGACCAACACAGCTGACCCATCTGCTAAGCAGTGACACAGCACTAGCTCTATCCATAACCACCATACAACTTATCATCAAAGAGTGAATGAGTGAGATCAATCTCCTGGTAATGCCTCAGGGTAGTGCTGAGCGATTAACCAAAGTTTCTGGGGAGTTTTGCTTATCAAACTCTAGAGAGAAATCAAATAATTCACAAGATAAATTAAGACAAGAGGTATGTAGGTCGGTGGAGTGAAGGGAGTAGTAGTTTTCATTAGGGAAATGTTCAAGCTAGTTCAGCACAGAAACGTGGCATTTAACTACAATGACCATAATCCATTTGTACCTGTTCTTCCCTGATTGGACAGAGACTGATAACCTACACACAGACCGCATGTGAGAGGAATGTACACAACACAACAATGAAAGTTATGGAGACAGTCCGTGAAGTTCCTCTACCCGATTGGTAGTTGGTAATAAGCAGTCTTCAAAGTTTGCCTTATGTACTTTGAAGAACTAGTAAAATGATTTTGTAAGACAGCTCTGCAGCATACTAGCTATGTAGGATGACCCAAACATGGTATTAGGAGCACAGAGATAATGTTAGATGGTTGTCTCCTGACAAGCTGTTACTGCCTGAGCAGAGATGACCAAAAAAGTATTTTAAATAATGTTGTCAAATTTAAACTAAGTGATATACACAACTGAAATATTTTATTATTTTATATTAACTTTCTCTTTTTCTATTGATGTTTACCCAATGTGGACAGAGACAATGGAATTTTTTGTCAATTCAATGTTTGCTATTTTGGCCTTAAAAGCTCAAATCTTTTTAATGTAATTATTTCATGCATTTAAAGTTGTAATTATTTTTCAAATAGAAACCGAAATCCAACCCCCCCCCCCCCACCCCCACCCCCCCCTAACTATGATGAATTGGGGCAGGTCCAGAAGTCACTGCAGCAGAGAAGGCAGGAAGCCCAGACACTTTTTCTATGCGTCAGCACCCAGTCTTGATTAATAGAGGCGTCCCCACCTCTCGTGCCCACTTGATATAAAACTGCAAAAGGCGGACTGTACAGTCGCTCAAAAAACAGGTACAGTCGCTCAAAAAACAGATTGGCACCGGGGGGGAAACAAGTTGACGGGGGAAATAAAGCGCTGTGGGCATGAGAGGATGCGTCTGGGAGTCTGAAGGTCCGTTTCATGTGACGTGTGGGTCCTAAACAGTCTGAACCAGTGACAGCTTTAAGTTTACATGTCATGTCAAAAAAAAGGTGCCTGGTTGGAGACTACAGGGGATGATGCATCTCCACGCTTCATTCCTACAAAAAAAACTAACTGATTATATTCATATTGCTAGCTTGACAGCCTATACAGTACCACACAAGTAACGAGGTGATACAGTAATTACAGAGCTGGATTAAAATAGTGTCTGTTTTCTTTCAAACATTTGAGATGTGCTTTATTGAGCTTGCCTGGCACAATGACACCACTGTAATTGTCCAAATAGTACCAACCCTGCCCATCTGGCACTCCAGACCCGCTCCAATCAAACACATTTCAAAGTATTTGAAAGTAATCAAACAATAACAGTACTTTAAAGCTAGCGCTTTGTGTAAACTTAAAAACAAGTGCATTTTCAGAACTACAGTTAGTATAAAGCCTTCTGGAGTTCCAGACGGGCCGAGCCTGAGCTCATTATCTCCCGTCTATATACTGTATATTCACTTTAATGAATTACACAGGTCATGTTATCTGGGACGGCAGCAACGCATCGCTCATGGGCCAGGCTAGCCATTGCCAGAACTCGGCTCATGCAGCAAAACAATGTCCAATTCATCTCCCATTTGTCCCGTTTAGAGTTCAGCTGGATCGATCAGTACGCTCCGGGGGACTAGAAGTCTAAAATACCTCCAGCAGTATTTAACGCCTCTACATATCCGTTTCAATTAAATGGAGAGGACAGATACAAATGGATAAACATTAAGGTCAAATAAAATACAATGGACCTCCTCCAACAATGCAATACAATGAGGGGAGCGTATTTGCCAGTGAATAGGACTCAGAGTGGAGACCGTCCTTGTGTTCCTTTTGCACTTAGATTTCCAACCATCATCACCTGAGGGTAATGAAGATAGAGAATTTTGCCTCAACAGTCGATAATGGTTTTATATTTATGTTGCACTGATCTCAAGGCCATTTTTGAATCATATTTAGACATTTTCAACGTGTGGTTGTTTGTTGAAGCTACAAAAGTAAAGCCTTCCATTATCCCACAGGTTACTCATCATCATCCTTCCAGAGGAAGACTCAAAGGTCAGAGTGAGAAAAGCAAAACTTTGATTTTCTCAATCAAGAGAAAGCCCTCTAAAAACGCCTTGTAAGCTTAAACCTAATTAGCATACACTGTATAGGTACAGTGATTGCAGCACAATTGCTCCGATAAGGTTGTTCAATGCAGGAAACAGTAATTCACCACTGCGTTCTATCGAGTCAAAACTGACAATGAGTTTGCTGGGTTAGCAACCCCTTAGTCAAGTCCGTTTTCTCAGGGCTTCCCCAAACTCGGTCATGCCCCCCCCCCCCCCCCTTTTTTTTTTCTTTGACAGGGAAATTATTAATGAGCATCTTTCCTCTCTGGAAATGGTTTCCACTGTCTTAATGTCATTGTAACACTTACGAATGTCACCTAGCCTATGACATCTCCCTTAGCTTTAGATGTGAACCACTGCTTGCATGGCTGCTTTGCTCAGCTATTGCAGGGTTACCTTCCCAAACTTGGTCATGACCCCCGTTGCACATTTCGTTTTTTGCCCTATTTAAATCATCAAAACTTCATGATGAAGTTATTTATTTGAATCAACTGTGTAGTGCTAGGACAAAAAGCAGTGGTTCACATCTAAAGCTAAGGGAAATGTCATAGGCTAGGTAACATTCATAAGTGTCACAATGACATTAAGGCAGTGCCCTTTGAGGGAACCATTTCCAGAGAGATGCTCATTAATAATTTCCCTGTCAAAGAAACAGCAGCTTTTGAAAAGACAGTAGCTGTATAATGAATGAACCAAATGGTTTGTAGGGAATAGCTCTGTTGAAAAAGTATATATAATAATTTTATAGATGACCTGACATTTATCTACAGGTATACTTGTCATCTATGGGATGAATGGCATTCCAAATAAAATGAGACTTAACAGGCCCCAAACACATTTAGTACAATCACTCTTCCATCCCCATAAAAATGCGAGCCTATAATAGTTGTCAATAATTTTTACAAGACACAGCTCCCTATATTACTTGTCCAGCTGCCTCATTTGTCTGCTGTAGACACCTGGAAATGCAAATGCGCTACGCTAAATGCTAAATGTACTCGTTAAAACTCAAACGTTCATCAAAATGCACATGCAGGGTATTGAATTAAAGCTACACTCGTTGTGAACCTAGCCAACAAGTCAGATTTTTAAAATGCTTTTCGGCGAAAGCATGAGAAGCTATTATCTGATAGCATGCAACACCCCAAAATGCCTGAATGCGACGTAAACAAAGATTTAGCGTAGCCGGCGCTACACAAAACGCAGAAATAAAATATAAAACATTCATTACCTTTGACGAGCTTCTTTCTTGGCACTCCTATATGCCCCATAAACATCACTATTGGGTCTTTTTTTCGTTTAAATCGGTCCATATATACCCAAAATAGCTTTCTATGGAAGCTGTGTAATTCAGAAAAAAACATTGTTTTAAAACGCAGCGTCATTTTTTTAAATTAAAAAAGTCGACGATAAACTTTCACAAAACACTTCGAAATACTTTTGTAATCCAACTTTAGGTATTAGTAAACGTTTATAATCTATCAAAATGATTACAGGGCGATGTGTATTCAATAGCTCCTCGTCTTCAAATCAATGGCTGAAAATGTGCACCTCACAACATCCTGGCGGAGACCGGAAGAAATTGAATCCAGTTAGTTGGATTTACCAACAAAAAAGTCCCTGGAAAATGACGACAATGGCGACATCGTGTGGAATCTGTAGGAATTGCATGCAGGTCCATAATTCATTTTGTGCCCTTTTAACAACCCATGAAAGTGACGCATGGAAATTATTTTTAGCTTTCAGAGAGCAGTTTTTCTTGCGCTTTTCGATGAAACACGCGATCTGTTATAGTCACAGCCGTGATTTAACCAGTTTTAGAAACTTCAGAGTGTTTTCTATCCACACATACTAATCATATGCATATACTATATTCCTGGCATGAGTAGCAGGACGCTGAAAAGTTGCGCAATTTTTAACAGAATGTTCGAAAAAGGAGGGGGTAGACTTAAGCTAGTCTGGTGGACTGCCCTGATGTCTTACTCCCAAACGCATTGATGATTACATACACATGTATTTCCTGGCCAATCCAAACACTTATGATGCCTCTCTGAGGAATTCAAACTGACATATTTTAATAAGTATAATGTGACCTTTGTTTCAAAGGAGGTCATTCTCTGAGCACCATGAATAATTTGGACATTATATTCATTATATGGAAAGCCCATTGTTACAAGAACTGAAGTCAATTCCAAGTCAGAAGTGGAATAGCACATGGAATCAGGATCAAAACTTCCCCACTCACAGTATCAACGCTGACTAAAACTAATGGTGGACTGATATCTACACAACATCAACATACACCAAACGCCTATCTTTTGTTGTATACTTTCCAAGACTGTACAGTACATTATATTTTATTACTGCTCTGCAAGTCTCCAACTCTCCCTGATCATCTTCCTCAAAAGAAAGCTGCATCCAACATCATCGCAAGACCACCCAGTCTCCGGGCGTCAGGAATAAACATAGGTGAAATGATCAAAACCCCTCATGGCAGCACTTGCTAGATATGATAAACTCAACAAAACACAGAAATACCCCCCCCCCCCCCCCGTGTTGTCACCTCCAGATTGTCAACCAAACCTGTACCAGAATGATACTAGTATTACAATGACAAAAACATAAAATCGTTTGATAAGCATAATCATTTGGTCAGTTGAACACAGGGCTTCACAACGGGACACAACTGAGCAGCCAGACACGTACTGTATGGTTCCTTTGTGATTCCAAACATCCTCTTGCTTTCATTTATCTCTAAAATCACAGCAGTCTTGTCGTTCAATGTTCAGCGACTGGTAATTGGACGCACAAGTCCGGAAAGACATTGACGAGAGATTTGTACCCAATTATTTCTCTGTCATCATCAGATACAAAAGTGTCTCTGTGCCACGGGCCCCTGGTGACTACAGGATAGCACGTTTCACTTGGTGACAAGTATATTTTTTACCTGTTGAGTTTACAGTTGCAAAGTCTTAGAACATATCAAGACCATTTCAAGGACAGCTTTTTTCCATCTACGTAACATTGCAAAAATCAGAAACTTTCTGTCCAAAAATGATGCAGAAAAATTAATCCATGCTTTTGTCACTTCTAGGTTAGACTACTGCAATGCTCTACTTTCCGGCTACCCGGATAAAGTACTAAATAAACTTCAGTTAGTGCTAAATACGGCTGCTAGAATCCTGACTAGAACCAAAAAAATGTATCATATTACTCCAGTGCTAGCCTCTCTACACTGGCTTCCTGTCAAAGCAAGGGCTGATTTCAAGGTTTTACTGCTAACCTACAAAGCATTATATGGGCTTGCTCCTACCTATCTCTCTGATTTGGTCCTGCCGTACATACCTACACGTACGCAACGGTCACAAGACGCAGGCCTCCTAATTGTCCCTAGAATTTCTAAGCAAACAGCTGGAGGCAGGGCTTTCTCCTATAGATCTCCATTTTTATGGAACGGTCTGCCTACCCATGTCAGAGACGCAAACTCGGTCTCAACCTTTAAGTCTTTACTGAAGACTCATCTCTTCAGTGGGTCATATGATTGAGTGTAGTCTGGCCCAGGAGTGGGAAGGTGAACGGAAAGGCTCTGGAGCAACGAACCGCCCTTGCTGTCTCTGCCTGGCCGGTTCCCCTCTTTCCACTGGGATTCTCTGCCTCTAACCCTATTACAGGGGCTGAGTCACTGGCTTACTGAGGCTCTCTCATGCTGTCCCTGGAGGGGGTGCGTCACCTGAGTGGGTTGATTCACTGATGTGGTCATCCTGTCTGGGTTGGCGCCCCCCCCCCTTGGGTTGTGCCGTGGCGGAGGTCTTTGTGGGCTATACTCAGCCTTGTCTCAGGATGGTAAGTTGGTGGTTGAAGATATCCCTCTAGTGGTGTGGGGGCTGTGCTTTGGCAAAGTGGGTGGGGTTATATCCTTCCTGTTTGGCCCTGTCCGGGGGTGTCCTTGGATGGGGCCACAGTGTCTCCTGACCCCTCCTGTCTCAGCCTCCAGTATTTATGCTGCAGTAGTTTATGTGTCGGGGGGCTAGGGTCAGTTTTGTTATATCTGGAGTACTTCTCCTGTCCTATTCGGTGTCATGTGTGAATCTAAGTGTGCGTTCTCTAATTCTCTCCTTCTCTCTTTCTTTCTCTCTCTTGGAGGACCTGAGCCCTAGGACCATGCCCCAGGACTACCTGACATGATGACTCCTTGCTGTCCCCAGTCCACCTGGCCGTGCTGCTGCTCCAGTTTCAACTGACCTGAGCCCTAGGACCATGCCCCAGGACTACCTGACATGATGACTCCTTGCTGTCCCCAGTCCACCTGACCGTGCTGCTGCTCCAGTTTCAACTGTTCTGCCTTATTATTATTCGACCATGCTGGTCATTTATGAACATTTGAACATCTTGGCCATGTTCTGTTATAGTCTCCACCCGGCACAGCCAGAAGAGGACTGGCCACCCCACATAGCCTGGTTCCTCTCTAGGTTTCTTCCTAGGTTTTGGCCTTTCTAGGGAGTTTTTCCTAGCCACCGTGCTTCTACACCTGCATTGCTTGCTGTTTGGGGTTTTAGGCTGGGTTTCTGTACAGCACTGAGATATCAGCTGATGTACGAAGGGCTATATAAATACATTTGATTTGATTTGATTTGATTCTTAGGAAATCTTTGCATGGATGATAGAATCATATACCCTGAAAATTGTTGCTGGTGGACCCTAGAGATGTGTGTATTATTTCAATTGGCACCTCATTAGCTTAAAGGTTAAGGTTAGCATGACCGGGTTAGCCACATGCGGCGTATGCCATTTAAAGGGATATCTGCATACTTCATTATTATTATTTGGGCATAGCAATGTCAAAGCTACCATTTGATTCTGGTAATGTCAAGGATGTAGGATTAAACGAAAAATGCACATACAGTACTGTCACAAGCATTGAAAACACGTGCACTACTTTGATAATTACACATACTGCATTATACAATGAGTTAAAACAACCTCATTTTAAATGCAGTCTGAAAAGTGGGAATTGCTTGTATTAACACCAGGCCTGGGTTCAAATACCACTTCAAATATTTTCACATACAGTGCCTTCGGAAAGTATTCAGACCCCTTGACATTTCACACACTTCAATATATTCTAAATTACATTTTTTTTTAAACAACATATCAGCAATCTACACACAATACCTCACAATGATGAAGCAAAAAAGTTTTTTAAAAAGGCACAAATCTGGGGAAGGGTAGCAAAACATATCTGCAACACAACAATCTCTGCAGCACCAATCAGGCTTTTATGGTAGAGAGGCCACTCCTCAGTAAAAGGCACATGACAGCCTTTTGGAGTTTGCCAAAAGGCACCTAAAGACTCTCAGACCATGAGAAACAAGATTTTCTAGTCTGATGAAACCAAGATTGAACTCTTTGGCCTGAATGCCAAGCATCACGTCTGGAAGACCATCCCTACGGTGAAGCTTGGTGGTGGCAGCATCATGCTGTGGGAATGTTTTTCAGCAGCGGGGACTGGGAGACTAGTCAGGATTGAGGCAAAGATGAATGGAGCAAAGTACAGAGAGATCCTTGATGAAAACCTGCTCCAGAGCGCTCAGGACCTCAGACTGGGATGAAGGTTCACTTTCCAACTGGACAACAACCCGAGGCACACAGCCAAAACACATGAGTGGCTTTGGGACAAGTCTCTGAATGTCCTTGAGTGGCCCAGCCAGAGCCCAGACTTGAACCCGATTGAACATCTGTAGTGGAGCAGGTTGAGCAGGTTGAGAGCTTCAAGTTCCTTGGTGTACACATCAACAACAAACTAGAATGGTCCAAACACACCAAGACAGTAGTGAAGAGGGCACGACAAAGCCTATTCCCCCTCAGGAAACTAAAAAGATTTGGCATGGGTCCTGAGATCCTCAAAAGGTTCTACAGCTGCAACATCGAGAGCATCCTGACCGGTTGAATCACTGCCTGGTATGGCAATTGCTTGGCCTCCGACCGTAAGGCACTTCAAAGGGTAGTGCGTACGGCCCAGTACATCACTGGGGCAAAGCTGCCTGCCATCCAGGACCTCTACACCAGGTGGTGTCAGAGGAAGGCCCTAAAAATTGTCAAAGACCCCAGCCACCCCAGTCATAGACTGTTCTTTCTACTACCGCATGGCAAGCGGTACCGGAGTGCCAAGTCTAGGACAAAAAGGCTTCTCAACAGTTTTTACCCCCAAGCCATAAGACTCCTGAACAGGTAACCAAATGGTTCCGGGACTATTTGTATTGTGTGCCCCCACCCAACTCGTCTTTTACGCTGCTGCTACTCTCTGTTATCATATATGCATAGTCACTTTGACTATTCATTCATGTACATACCTCCTCAATTAGCCCGACCAACCAGTGCTCCCGCACATTGGCTAACCTGGCTATCTGCATTGTGTCCCACCACCCGCCAACCCCTCTTTTTACGCTACTGCTACTCTCTGTTCATCATTAATGCATAGTCACTTTAACCATACCTACATGCACATACTACCTCAATAAGCATGCCTAACCGGTGTCCGTATATAGCCTTACTACTGTTATTTTCAAATGTATTTTAACTGTTGTTTTATTTCTTTACTAACCCACACACACACACACCTTTTTTTCACCTGTTGTATTCGGCGCATGTTAAACTTTGATTTAACATCTCTGGAGAGACCTGGAAATAGATGTGCAATAACACTCCCCATCCAACCTGATAGATCTTTAGAGGATCAGCAGAGAAGAATGGAAGAAACTCCCCAAATACAGGTGTGCCAAGCTTGTAGCATCATACCCAAGAAGACTGGATGCTGTAATCGCTGCAAAAGGTGCGTCAACAAAGTACTGAGTAAAGGGTCCGAATACTTATGTAAATGTGATATTTCAGTTTATTTTTAATACATTAGCAAAAATGTCTAAAAACCTGTTTTACTTTGTCATTATGAGCCATTGTGTGTAGATTGATGAGAAGAAAAAAACATTTAATACATTTTAGAATAAGGCTGTAATGTAACAAAATGTGGAAAACGTCAAGGGGTCTGAATACTTTCCAAATGCACTATAAATTCGAAGTAAGTATTCAGGTATTTTAATGTATTTGGAAATAAACTTGGAGAGCACATTGCATTTGAAAATACTCAAATACACTGATTCAAATACACTCCCCTGCATTTAACCAAGGTATTTGAAAATATAATTTGAAAATATAGCTGCGAGCAGCAATGAATGGGGTTCACAGGATGACAGAAAGGACACAAGATCAGTTGGATAACAAAGCAAGCACTATTGTGTAGGAACTCTTTCATTAGGTGCAATTCTTCATGAGAAGAAAATATAAATATTTTTTGCATATTCTAGCCTTTTTGCATCATCTTCAAATGCGTCAACGTTGTTTTCTCAAACTCTTTAGGGACTATTGTGAGTACAAATACCAAATTTGGAGTGAATCTGACTATTGGTCCATGAGAAGATTTGATATGATTATTTTAAACGTTAGGTTTACATAGTCAAAAACGTAAACTGTTAATAGTTCTACATTTAAAAATATTAATGCCAAACTTAACATGGTTCATCATGGTAATGTCTTTGATAACCCTAAATGTTTCAAGTTATGGAGTCAATTTACAAAGGATTTAAAATGGACACGAAAAATCAGATTTCCTTATTTATCAATAACTCAGCAATCTCTTAACCAATCCCTTAGCTTTTCTCAAATGAAGTAATGAGATGTACCGTGGGCCTACATACTGAATTGGTGTTATTTGGACTTATGGTTCATGAGAAAATGTTTTTCAAAGGTTTTCAAAAATGTCCAAGATTGGTTCTTATTGGTCCTTGAGGTAAATGTGTTAATGAGGAAAGACACCTACATACTTACAAGTATCTAGGTCAAACCAGGCGGTGGATATGAGGGTTTGAAACAGCTTATAACAGCATCACCTATAGGCCATTGTTGCACAAATATCTAATTTACATAAGTATTCACACCCCTGAGTCAATACATGTTAGGATCACTTTGGCAGTGATTACAGCTGTGAGTCTTTCTGGGTAAATCTCAAAAGACTATGCACACCTGGATTATTCTGTACTATGCTGTACAGGCTTCCTTCTTTTCCTTCTGTCATTTAGGTTAGTATTGTGGAGTAACTACAATGTTGATTCATCCTCAGTTTTCTCCAATCACAGTCATTAACCTCTGTAACTGTTTTAAAGTCACCATTGATCTAATGGTGAAATCCCTGAGCGGTTTCCTTCTTCTCCAGCAACTGAGTTAGGAAGGACGCTTGAATCTTTGTAGTGACTGGGTTTATTTAATAACTTCACCACGCTCAAAGGGAGTGTTGCAGCAGTCTAAGGCACTGCATCTCAGTGCTAGAGACATCACTACAGACCCTGGTTCGATTCCAGGCTGTATCACAACCGGCCATGACTGGGAGTCCCATAGGGCGCCGCACAATTGGCCCAGCGTTGTCCGGTGTTAGGGTTTGGCCAGGGTAGGCTGTCATTGTAAATAGGAATGTGTTCTTAACTGACTTGCCTAGTTGAATAAAAGGTTCAATAAATGCAAATAAAATATTGTATGTCTGCTTTTTTGAAAACACTATTACTACACACAGAGTGAGTCCATAGAGACTTACCCCAAAACACTTACTGCCAAAGGTGTTTCTAGAAAGTATTGCCTCAGGGGTGTGAGTAGTCTCAAAGTTAATGGATGTGAACTGTGAGCTGGAAACTGTGACAAAATCTTTAGTATTACTAATCCATAAACATGACAGAAAGCAATTGTGTGTTCCCATGTCTTATCTGTCCTATATGAGAGATCTAATTCACAAATTGAAATGAGCTATTTAGCATTACCCATATCAATGTCTAGCTTTAAGATATGCTGTATTATATGTGGTTGACAGTTTATTGTTATGACATTATTTTACATTACGTGAGCCGCCACATGGAAATGCCAACCCTGACTTGCATAGGTACGTGGTGCCAAATTAGATCAGAACATCTACTGCTTTCTCCGTCAGGCAGGAGACTGCTTCCTGCTGCAGATGAGCAACCCAGAACTGTGTGAGTGTTTGTCTCAAAAAGCATCCGCTTCAATCGGTTTATTCCAGTTCAGAATAAAAAAATATTACTTGTAACAGCAACAGTTCCAACCTAGACTTATTTTTTCATATGAATCTGTACTATTTCTTAGGGTTGCACTATCAGTAGCTAGTTAGTTTGCTTTGGCTAACGTTAGCTATTAGCTCTAACATTGCAAAGCCGGGGAATTGTTTGAAAGAAAAACTCCCATCTACTACTATGAGAGATAGTACAGTCGTGGCCAAAAGTTTTGAGAATGACACAAATATTAATTTTCAAAGTTTGCTGCTTCAGTGTCTTTAGATATTTTGTCAGATGTTACTATGGAATACTGAAGTATAATTACAAGATTTTCATAAGTTTCAAAGGCTTTTATTGACAATTACATGAAGTTGGTTGCAAAGAATCTATATTTGCATTGTTGAACCTTCTTTTTCAAGACCTCTGCAATCCGCCCTGGCATGCTGTCAATTAACTTCTGGGCCACATCTTGATGGCAGTACAGTCGTACATAATCAAGGCTTGGAGTTTGTCAGAATTTCTGGGGTTTTCTTTGTATACCCGCCTCTTGAGGATTGACCACAAGTTCTCAACGGGATTAAGGTCTGGGGAGTTTCCTGGCCATGGACTTAAAATATCGATGTTTTGTTCCCCGAGCCACTTAGTTATCACTTTTGCCTTATAGCAAGGTGCGCCATCATGCTGGAAAACGTGATGTTCATCACTAAACTGTTCCTGGATGGTTGGGAGAAGTTGCTCTCGGAGGATGTGTTGGTACCATTCATTATTCATGGCTGTGTTCTTAGGCAAAATTGTGAGTGAGCCCACTCCCTTGGCTGAGAAGCAACCCCACATGAATGATCTCAGGATGCTTTACTGTTGGCATGACACAGCAATGATAGTAGCGCTTACCTTGTCTTCTCCGGACAAGCTTTTTTCCGGATGCCCCAAACAATCGGAAAGGGGATTCATCAGAGAAAATTACTTTACCTCAGTCCTCAGCAGTCCAATCCCTGTACCTTTTGCAGAATATCAGTCTGTCCCTTTCCTGGAGAGAAGTGTCTACTTTGCTGCCCTTCTTGACACCAGGCCATCCTCCAAAAGTCTTTGCCTCACTGTGAGTGCAGATGCACTCACACCTGCCTGCTGCCATTCCTGAGCAAGCTCTTTACTGGTGGTGCCCCAATCCCGCAGCTGAATCAACTTTAGGAGACGGTCCTGGCGCTTGCTGGACTTTTTTGGGAGCCCTGAAGCCTTTTTCACAACAATTGAACCGCTCTCCTTGAAGTTCTTGATGATCAGATAAATGGTTGATTTAGGTGCAATCTTACTGGCAGCAATATCCTTGCCTGTGAAGCCCTTTTTGTGCAAAATAATGATGACGGCACGTGTTTTCTTGCAGGTAACCATGATTGACAGAGGAAGAACAATGATTCCAAGCACCACCCTCCTTTTGAAGCTTCCAGTCTGTTATTCGAAGTCAATCAGCATGACAGACTGATCTCCAGCCTTGTCCTCGTCAACACTCACACCTGTGTTAATGAGAGAATAACTGACACGATGTCAGCTGGTCCTTTTGTGGCAGGGCTGAAATGCAGTGGAATTTTTTTGGGGGGGAGATTCAGTTCAATTGCATGGCAAAGAGGGACTTTGCAATTCATCTGATCACTCTTCATAACATTCTGGAGTATATGCAAATTGCCATCATACAAACTGAGGCAGCAGACTTTGTGAAAATTAATATTTGTATCAGTCCCAACTTCTGGCCACGACTGTACTCCCTTATTTCGGCTGTTACCAAATGACAACAATGATAATGCCTTGCTAGTTGACTTACTTTTCCACTTTCAAAGCACTGAAGCATTCTGCCCTGTTCTGAAAGAACTCCCTGGGTTTACCGTCATGTTGTGCCTGGATGTTTGGTCAGGACGTGTCGTTTTATTAATTTGTTCGTTTTGAGAGAATCATTACTACGTACTTCCCCACACAAAACACATTACGGGCACTCCTCATTATTTCTCAAAGTTTGTTTGAAAGAGACAAAAAGGCATCACTTGTGTTTGCATTTCATGATGATTGAGCTCAGTCAGAACTTGTGGCTAGCATGAGTCCATTTCATGACAGAGGTGAGTGATGGCGAGTGGGAATAACAAGTCCGTGGCTTGAACGATATCGCTGCAGCGTGTGGGTCGCGGAGTGATCTTCAAGAAAACTGCAGAAAAAAAGATCTGGTAAACAGCAAAGCACATGGGCATCTATATCTACCTCCCAGTCACGCAGCTGCCAAACTGAGCAGAGACTGCTGATAAACAGAGCGCACTGAACCGAGAGCGCAGTTGCGCTTGGCCAAATCAATTCCAGTAATTAATTCAATAATTATACATTTCCGTCGCGACCCACCATTAACAAGTCCGTGACCCACTTTGGGTCGTGACCCATACTTTAAGAAACGCTGGTTTAATCCATTTTGAATTCTAAGTATGGATACTTTCTGAAGGCACTGTATTTAAAAATAATATTTGTACATTTGATCTAATCAAGATGTATATTAGTGTTTTATTTTTCATGTATTTTTTTGTTTACATTTTTTTTATACGTTTTCTTCCACTTTGACATTACAGCATTTTGTGTATGTGTATCCTTGACAAAAAATGACAATTAAATCCACTTTGATCCCACTTTGTAAAATATGGAAGAAATCAAGGGGGGTGAAAACTTTAAGGCACTTTATGAAAAGAGGCAGTAATCTAATTGGAATTCATCAATGCCTTATAGGAACAGCAAGACAACGTCAGACAAAAATTATGCTCAGTATGTAGCCAGACAGACCAAACAAATAACTTGCATATTAAGGTGAATGAGGAACAGTAATTTACTTCGTTTTCTTTCTTTTTACAACCACATTTTGTCATTACATCAAATGAATAAATATAGGATGAAGGAACATAGAAAATATTATTTATTTCTTCTAACTACTAATTATAACAAAGTGATTGACACAGGTCTGCAGCAACTTTGCTCATAGGACACTAGAAATATAGATCCAATAATGCTAATTCCCAAATGCAATTGTGAAGGGATGAAAGTCCCAGTGTTTAAAGAGTACAATGAAGAATCTGCGTTCAAACAGTCTATAACCACCACAAATGCATGCGTGCTGAGAGTGCAATATCGACTCAACATATTGATGAATAGCTAGCGATGAATCTGCACAATCATGCACTGTAATGAGACCTGGAAAATAAAATCATAATCTGGATAAGAAACTTTAGAGCAACTAGATCTGTCATCCTCTTTTGTGTTTCCTTACCAAGCCCTATTCTTAAAATCAGTTATGAGCAATGCTCTGGTAATTAATGTTTGTCTCCAAAAGCCCTGTGTTCTGTGTCGGTCTGGTGTAAAATATTGTGTTCGGCGAGGGTTGGGAGGGACCTTTGTCCTTCGCTTAAAAGGCTTTAATGCCCTCTTTATGCCAGATGGCTGGATGTGCCTCTGTAGTTCTCTACAATCACACAGAACTGGACTGTGTGCAAGTATGTATGGAAGCACTTGTGGGCCGATCAGTGCAAGAGATGGGGAATGGTAACCGGGGCCACAGTTTCTAATTCACTGACTACTTTCTGTGACAGCTGTGAAGCAATAACTTCTCTGTTATGCGCAATCTTTCAATAGACTCCCTAAATGTGTCCTCTAGAGTCTGAGTTCAAAATATGACAAAGTATCAACTTAGATTCATGAGAAAGTAAAACCTATGAAAAAACAGTAGCAGCAGTAGCGGAGCACCTTAGCACCAAGCTGTATTTTAATATCATCCATGAATGGGAAATCTAATCTGAACCAGGAGTGGAGATCTGCCTAACCTGATAAGTCTTTATCTCCTCATTGGGTGCCTGACAGAGCTGAGGTCAATTTTAAAACTGAAATATCATAAGAACACTCAGGGCCACCTGGGCCCAAAAACTGTCCAGCAGGGTCTTTGGACATTTCCGGGTCTGTTGATTCATGTGAGTGGAGGGAGTTGGAGTGGTAGGACAGATGGCAAATACGTAAAGCTGTTGTCGCAAAACCGCAGTGGTTGCCTCAGACATTTTCAGTACGACAGTGCACATGTAGATTACGTAGTTAGCTCCAGGTATAAGAACAAGTAGCTCACCGAACATGCACAATCATAATATGAGCGACAGCGTGGAGAAACTGGGCTTTACAGATGGCTAACAGTACAAAAATCTGTCTGAGAGCTTACCTTTTTTCCTGTTAAAGGCCCGGTTCATACTGGAAAACCTTGCGACTTTGTGGTCCCTTCTGTGTATTTGCCAATACTCCACCTCAGGAGGGAAAAAACAGAGTTTTAGAATCGTTTAAAACCTCAGGCCTTCAACAAACAAAACCTGGAAAATGTGACTAAACAACTGGCCAGATGTCAGCCTCTGCTTTAGGAAACCCACCCTCTCACAGAAAGCTAATGTTTAGTCAGTCAGAATATACGCCAAAGAAAACCTAAACCGACCAGCAAAACACGTTGTATTTACCTTTGGGTTAAAGTGATTTACCATCTGAGTATGGGAGGTGACCATTTTTTTTTTTTGTGGCTAGACTTGTTAGTAGGAGAATTTGTCATTGTCAATTTAGCACACTAAACATGACAAAGATGTAAAGAACTCTACCACTGCTGGTCGATTTCGTAGTAACAGTGAATATTGCTTGAGACCATTTTCTGGAAAAGGTTTTAAAACTTAGGACTGTTTTACATTTTTCTCAGCCACAATATGTTGCATTGCAGTCTAATCTTCCTGAGGGAATGGCAATATATGCTTGTCGATGGCTGCCTGAATAAATCAAACCAAAGTAGATGCATTACTGTGGCAAAACATCAGTTCTGATATCAGAAAAGTCTGTTTTAACCTTCACATAAAGCGGAGTTATATGCTGTCATATTCTCTGCTGGATATACATGTATGAACAGTGAATAGGCATAGCACACTTTGGTTATCTCTTACCATTCACTGATAATCCCAACCAAGTGACACCTTTTAATGCCAAAGGTGCGTGTCAAGAAGGAAGGAAACCTTTTTGTTTGGTTTCAACCTTGCAATCTCCCCCCCCCCCAAAAACTACAACATAGTGTATGAATGAAGTTGTTGTGAGAAACATCAGGTGAGCAGCCAACACATTATGCATGCAATAAGGCATTATTAACAGCACATAGGCTATCAACTGTTTTTGGTTTAAATTATAAAAACAACTCTCGTACAGATAGCCAAATAAGTAAGTTCTGCCTCAGAATATGTTGACTCAATTATTTTGACAGTTGCTGTTTTTTTTTATCTCTTTCCTTATATATAGTGATATAGTTCCTTCTAAGCCAATTTATCGTTTGCTTTAAAGTGTTTTCATAAAAAAGGTTGAAACTCATTTCTAATTCCTCTTAATTTTCCTTAAATGTTTTCTCCTTCAAAACCTCTCACTCTGATAAAACTTAAATAGAATGAAGTACTGATTGATCTCCTTATTCATTAGGTAGGCTATATGTGATTCAAACAAATTCTGATAAACCATGAGAATCACGAGATGAGGAAGCATTGAGTTGATCATTAAGGTAGGTTATTAATCATTTCTGGTTCTGGTGTATCTTCCAGAGGCCAATTTCCTAATTATCTGCTAGGGAAACAAATGGATTACCTCAGATGAGTTCCAAGGATACAAATGACTTTATTGTCCAGACATACGAGCCATTGTCAATCAAATAATATAATTGAAATGTCCACTTGAATGAAAAGTCCACTTTGAAAGAATTAAGGCTTCTGTCTTTGTTATGTATCCTTTCGATACAACGGAAGGATGAGACCTTCCTTTCTAGATGGAAAATGTCGCATCGGGCTACAGTACTCTTTCAATGGTGAATTGTATGCATAGCAAATGAGGATGACACAGACCATTGTGTGTAACGCATCACACTGAAGAGTTCATGGGAGGCATATACTTTAGTAATCTTAAATCAGATGCTCAACAGAGATTGCATAGGATGAGTAAGTGTACTGTATAGGCCCTGAAGGTGATGTATTTTATTTGACACTGCAGCAGGCCAAGAACACGTGCTATACCATCTTCTGTGACACTAGCAGATATAATATGTAGCATATACTGCACATACCAATGCTTACAATAGTCCAGCTAAAGACAGTAGTTCCAGGCATTTCTCTTTTCATAAGTAGAGACAAACTAACTTCAGAAAGGACATTTTTAATTCGCTGACATATGCAGAGGAGCATTGCAACATTCAGGATATAATGACTCTTACATGCGGGGGAGAAAATCACATGTCTAGCTCTGTGAATAGGTCTATGATTTCAGAGCTACTTTTTAAAGAGCGGTGTGGTGCTAAATACACTGGGGCTCAAGCAACGCAGGAGTCTGAAGAGAGAAGACAAACATGCTATTTGACAGGCAGACCTGAGAGACTGAGCTGTTGTACAATAATAAAATGTGCTAATAGTGATAGAAATCAGAGAGCAGTAATGTTTCCTTACTCCATGCAGAGAGCAGTCTCAAAGTTAACGGCTGTGAACTGTGAGCTGGAAACTGACAAAATCTTTAGTATTACTAATCCATAAACATGACAGAAAGCAATTGCAAGTGTTCCCATGTCTTATTTGTCCTATATGAGAGATCTAATTCACAAACTGAAATGAGCTATTACATTACCCATATCAATTAGTCTAGCTTTAAGATACGTTGTATTATATGTGGTTGACAGTTTATTGTTATGACATCACGTGATTCGCCACATGGAAATGCCAGCTCTGACTGAGTGTTGTGTAACACCTTCAGCATGCCACTGAGAACCATGATTCCTCCCCATTATGAAAGGAAATATAGTTTTTAATTTAAAACAGAACTATAGCACCAACACCTATTTTCTTTCTGCAATTACATAGCAACAAGCTCCCTACAATAACTATGTAGCTAAGGATACTAGGATAAAGTCAAATGGATAATGTCAAATAGACAAAAAGATGATGCGATTAGACATGCAATTATTACGATGTATTTTTCACAGAGACAACTTTATTTTACAAAGGTCTAAAACCACATTGTGATGTTGGGAGATGTCTTCTTTCTGTGTATAAAAGTCCTTCAGGGGGCAAAGTTCAACTGAAAATGAGCTATAGAGTGTCGATTGGGATTTTTCCAAACCAGTATGCCAAAACAGAATAGCTTTGCTGCTTAAAAAGACAGCTTCTGTTTTTTTTATTTTTATGGCCAAATATTGTACCTGCCTCAGAGCAATGCAGAGTCAAATGAACATGGACAGCAGCCATGTCCCCAACTGAGGGGAGACAGGGTAACTTTTCTGCACATCTCAACACGTTAGGCTTGGCACCAAGTCACTTATTTATATCATCCCGAGCATGATGAAAATGGTACCAAAACTGCTTTTTAGTCTAATTTAAGAGTGGTAGAACTCTAGACCCATAGACCACAGCTATAATAACAACTTCCACCTCGACTTACTTCTGCAGGAAGTCATTTCTTTCAGGGATTAACCTTAAACCAACTCATGGCCTTGGGCACATCGGTATAACACCATAACTAATCAAATTAAACCTAAAGTATCCCTTCCACGATAAATAAATACAAATGTGCACTGAACTGAGCATGCATAAAGCTATATTCAAGTTCAAGTGAATTGATTAAGAACTGGGCTACACTTCAGTGTATTCAAACACACACTTACAGCATGGTGTGAGCCCTAATTCCCGTTTTCCCAAAACTCTCCCAAGTCACACTGCATTATTATGTCATTAAAGGTGAGAACTACATCAAAATAATGTGCCATGGATAGCTGGAGTAAGTGGCTGTATCTGTCTATTCAAGTGCCAATATCCTTTTCTCCCCCTTTCGTGGTTGGCTGTCTGTTTATGCCAATATGTTGCGCATTACTGCCTAGAATGCCTACTACTACACCATTCCATTTTGAATACGTCAGGACTAAGATACACAACCCAATTCAAAGCAATAACTTTTCTTCCAAAAGACTGACTGCAAAATAGAATTATCCAGAGGCACAATTAAGTGCTAGCCTATATCTAACAGCAACCACTAAGGGAATATAGGGGAGCAGACTGCTATACCCTCTAACAGTGGATGTTTTCTTACTATAGTGTTGGACTGTGTATGCCTGGCTGTGATGTCACTCCTTATGATTGACAGAAGCTGTGTTTGCTCTTTTTAATGGCTTCCTGGGCTGGTGATTCACCCTGTCTTGGGAGAACCGTATCCCCAGTCTTAGCACAGAGTCTCAAACTTCTCCACTGCTATTTACCATCTGCAGTGGAACTGTGTGAGCGTCGAGGTCAGGCATGTTTGAGCCCACGGTTGCGGTAATACACAGCCGCCTGGAGAATCAGGCAGTCCGAGTAATGCTTATTCTCACAGGCCGTTGCTCAGGTTTCAAATTCCCTGAGAGCATGCTTGTAACATAGCCTATAGCCGAGAGTGTTAAGAGTGAGAAGGAATGGATTGCACCAGAGGAACGCCAAAGACCATAGTTTACAGTACGCTCACATGGCCGAAAGCATCTGAAGAACCACTGATCCTCGTAGCACTTACAGTAGGGAATAAACACCATCAGGTCTGATTATCAAAGCAAATGGAACATAAATAATGCCATTTGACAGTTTAGGGGCATGGTTAAACAGCTTCCGATCAGCGTACAACACACAGTAAAAGTTGTATTAGTTGGGAGCAAAGATGTACAAACACATAAAGCTCAATGTTTGAAAGACTAAAAACGATCAATTCAATCTTTCAAACACTAATAACATACCAGAATGCATGTATTTTGCATTACTGCTACATAATGAGGCAAACACTTGTAAGCAAATGTTTCTCTAAACATGGCATAAACTCATTCATGAGGTTTATCATTGGCCATTTGCTCAGACAAACATGTTGTCAGTTGCGCAATTCAACTCCAGTAACTCAAACAGTTTGAATTTAGGTTGGGAAACAAACGTTTGGGAAACAAAATATACCTACTTTGACCCCAAGGAACAAGTAATCTCTCATGCCCAAAAAGCAATCCACAAACAAAAAGCAGTGTGAAAACATGTGACACTTTGTGGAAGAAAAAAAAAAGTTGAAAAACCCAAAAGTTTCTGTCCCCTATAAAAGCCTCTCTAGCAGCCGCTAATCTGAGCCATATGCATAGAAAGGCATCCAGCTTTTTGACATGGGATGAAAACACGCACTGCAGTCCCCTAACATAATGCCGCTCAGAAAACAACAATGCTTCTTTGTTTCCACACTCGCTTTCACGCACTCTGGAATTTAGCCCGGCTAAGCGCAACAGGTTAGACATTGCCAAAACAATCTGTTTATTAATTTAACCCGACATTCCACAGTTGAATCAGCCGGGATCCTAAGCCAAGCACAGCAATCCTTTACCCTGTTGCCGAGAGGAAGGAAAATAAGAGAGTGGCTCTAGAGTGGTAATACAGAAACATACAAAGACGACCAAGCGGCAGGACCAAAATAAAAGTGACTTACTTGCTTTGAAACCGCGTGGAATACTGAGAAGAAGGAAGTTCAAGCACCGTCTAATAGTTTTCAGCTGTGGACCAGATGGAGATACATTCAGGACTGCGGTAGAGGAGATGATGGGTTTGAAAAACTCCAACAAGGGCTTTTTTTGCAGAAACACGATAGCTGGATTTTTCAGAGTCAAAATACCTCCACCCACAACTTTTCTGGGAGGATGATAAAAAAAACGTCAGCACAAATAACAGCTTTCTAAAGAAAGAGGAAACATACCAGAGGTAACCTATAACATTCCAGTGGTTTCAGTCCAAACTGTAAATCTCTTTGACTTATATCACTTTTGGAGAGACATGCCAATATATATTTTGTCTTTAGATATTCAAATCACCATGTAATGTGCCTGAAAAGAAACGCTGAATCTATTAAAAAAAAGCAAAAGAAAATGCTTCGTTTTGAGAATTGGCGAAGACAACATCCTGTGAAAAAGTGTTTCCACTGCGGCTGTAGAAATACTTGAGCGTAGGAACAGTGGATCCTAGCAGCTTGAACTGTGCTATACCTTTGTGAAATCTGACACTTCCATGTCTTATTCAACGCTTGGAGATGAACTGCTCATCAGGCAGGATAACACGTCGCTGAAACTGACAAACACCATTGTGTTTCTTATTGGTGAGAGGTCCAGGCTATCTGACATTAGGGTCCCTATTCAATCAAAGTTGGTAACCAGGTTTCCTGGAATTCTTGCACAGCAAGTCAGGTTCGAAAGAAACCCAGTTTACAGTGTGAAACAAAAAGAAACACAATTGCATGTTAAAAGCCTTCTCGCTCTTGGGAACAAAATGTTGGATTTGATCTACTTCTGAATCCTGTGTATTGGTTTTGATTGAATACAGGCCACAAGGTGTTGCCATGATTGTTTTGGCTGGGAGTTCCCAGGTCTCTGATTTCTGAGTACCATTTAAAACAGGAAGGGACCTGTTCTCAGGATTCTGAGGTTCTGTTCACACTTTATTTTCCTAACGCTTTTCCCTGTTTCGCCCTCCATCATTTCATGTTTCGATCTTGTATGGACAGCTGGGGTGAGGTAGAGTGTTAAAAGGTTTTGGCAGACATTTTCCAGCTCTCAAAGTGGAGACCCTTCAACACATTGCAAAGTATAAGATCACGTATGGAAATAATTTACAGCCATTACAAGATCCGCTGACACCAAAGCACCTTCTCTGTAAAGTTAAGAGCTCATGATTAACTGAATCTTTAGTGTCTCACCACATACAGTCAAAAATACTGTATCAGGGATTTGTATCTATGAGTAAAAATATAAATGACTATGACCCAAATAACATTTACTCCAAACACTACAGTATAAGATTGCCACTTTTCACACTTTTTACCCGGACAATTTTTTTGTTGTTGTATAATTTCACTGCAAGAAAGAGTTCAAATTATATTATGCTACATGTGAGAGGTCATAGGCCTACAGTCAGTGTCCATATTTCACTTAGTATTCCATTTAACGATATGTTTTTAAATGAGGAATATTCTGTTTATTCATGGATACAGGGACACTCGTGAACGGGATATCAAAGTTGCATGTAAACATCTTATCCCGAATAAGTCCTTAAGTGGGATATGAGCTACTATCTGGAATACTGTGCACATCTAAATGTGGTAAGTGTACCATCTAAACCGCTCTGAAATATATTTTACCTTACCAAAAGTATTGTATTTTCAGCTGGTGTATAAACCCGAAAGTTAAAGACACAAAAACTCGACTTAAGAACAGGAAGCATATAATAGTGCAAATAGAACAGATCTACCGCTTCTTAGACTTGCTTTCAATGAGAACGACAGACCTATAACACACATTTCTATGTGAATTTGGTCAGGTCGCCCAAAAAGTGATATATTGCAGCTTTAAGTACTGCCACATAGTGATGGTGGATACAGTTACATATTGGGATACATTTTTTTGCAATATATCGTATAGTTTTGAAAACATCGCAATATTATTTTTGGACTAGTTGGCAAAACTCTAGTATTTTTCTTCATAGCTTCTTCTCCATCGTCTTTTTAAAAAGGGAGCCAATTTGTTTTCAGCACTTTTATTTCCATGACTGATCAAAATTCATTTTCTCTTGGCTGTCAATTGCCCTGCTGCAGCAGGAATATGGTGAGCAATATGTTTGGAACATCGAATCGCAATAAAAATCACAGAACCAAAACGCAATACATATAGAATCATAGGAATCACAAAGCATATCATATCGCCACCTAAGTAGTGTGATAATATTGTATTGTGAGGTCCCTGGCAATTCCCAGCCCTACCGCCACAGCAGCATAACATTTGATTAACATAATCATCAATATCAGTCTGGTTGGCTGATACGCACATCAGAGATAGGCAGAAAGACAGATTGGAGCGGCTACATCAATGACCCTCGCTCCAACCCAACTCCTTATCTTCTTCAGTCGACAGCAGCAAAACTGGTAGTCTTGTCTCTAACCACCATAATCTAAAATATCCCGCAAACCACTAGCCAGCCAGCCATATATCTTAAATTAGAAGATTATAAATATTACATTATGAAGTTATTATTTAAGAGCATTGAAGATAAATCACAATCAGTAAAAACATTGAGCTGCTAACTAGCACATTTACATCAATCATCAACATCAATGATCAGATGATAGCCCACACTCTTTTCCCGATGTCAATCATGAACTTAAGAGGCACGGTAAATAGCTTGCTTACAGTTTGTGATGAGTGAGTGTGTTGTCATAGATACAAATAGGCCTATGCTACAAACTGTATTTATTTTTGCTACAGAGGCAATTGGTATGTTTTGCTTTTCGCGATATGAATTATGAAAGACGTTTTGGGGGTGCCCTTTTTCAGTTTGAGAACCTGCCTCCTGAAAGGTCTGAGTACGGCCCTGTAAGACACGGTCTCGCTTTCTAGACAGCTCGAAAGGCCAGAGTGTCTAAGTCGAAGTGTGAGTCGTGTGACTGGCGAATAAACAATATACATTTTTATAAAGACCGGAAATGTCAGCCGAGTCTAATTCTAGAGTGCAAACAATGTTTTGCTTATGAGAGGCCAGTTGTCAGGAAACTCATTGGTACACTCCCTCGGTCATCACACATTGCACGGCCATGACATCAACCGCAGGTACAACAATAAAACACACTCACCATCTGTTTACACTTTGGTTTACCACAGACATGGGAGACATTTCGTGAACTGCAGATATATTTTGGTTGAGCAGTTTCCATTGTACAATACTCTATTACACCAAGAAAGCAAACAAACATGTTTTTATACTCTTATGCAGGAACCTGTGTACATATTTTCCACATAAAGTGACCAGGAGCATTTGGGCTTTGATTTTGTTTTCCACCCCCCAGTCTAAGTTTTCCACATAAGTCAACAAAGCCAGACGGTTCCTGAAAACTGCAGCACATCTTTGAGGTAAGGCTTCAGCTGTTTCAGCTGAGAATTTGTTTTCGACCATGGTGCGCTACAGGGCAGGAAAGGTTGTGTTAGGCCTTCATGTCACAGTCATAAACTAGAGCACACAAAGCTGAAAAAGGAAAGCTAGCTTATAGTCACGCGGTCTTTCTAACTATAGTTCTAAATGGATGCAGAATATGCTTTTTGAAAAACATGTCCTTACATAGAGCAAACATAATTAAAGTATAAATATTAAGAGGCAGAACATTTTTGACTGCTGAGCCAACTGTTGATTCTGTTTCTGATTCTGCATTCCAACACGGGTCCTTTACAACGCATGGCAACACGGGTCCTTTGCAACGCATGCCAACACGGGTCCTTTGCAACGCATGCCAACACGGGTGCTTTGCAACGCATGCCAACACGGGTGCTTTGCAACGCATGCCAACACGGGTGCTTTGCAACGCATGCCAACACGGGTCCTTTGCAACGCATGCCAACACTAGCGCTTTGCAACGCATGCCAACACGGGTCCTTTGCAACGCATGCCAACACTAGCCCTTTGCAACGCATGCCAACACTAGTCCTTTGCAACGCATGCCAACACTAGTCCTTTGCAACGCATGCCAACACTAGCGCTTTGCAATGCATGCCAACACTAGCGCTTTGCAACGCATGCCAACACTAGTCCTTTGCAACGCATGCCGACACTAGTCCTTTGCAACGCATGCCGACACTAGTCCTTTGCAACGCATGCCAACACTAGTTCTTTGCAACGCATGCCAACCCTAGCCCTTTGCAACGCATGCCACCACTAGTCCTTTGCAACGCATGCCAACACTAGCCCTCTGCACATGTCATAGAGTTGCTCAAATAATATGCTGTGTCAGGTATTATTGCAGTGGTGGAAAAAGTACCAAATTGTCATACTTGAGTAAAAGTAAAGATACCTTTAAAGATAATGTCTCAAGTAAAAGTGAAAGTCACCCAGTAAAATACAAAAAAGTATTTGTACGCTTGTTGGATGTGGCAGTCTAAAAGTATTTGGTTTTAAATGTACTTAAGTACAAAAGTAAATGTAATTTCTAAAATATTCTTAAGTATCAAAAGTCAAAGTTAAAGTATAAATCATTTCAAATTCCTTATAATAAGCTGTATTCCTCAATGGCACGATTTTCTTTCTTTATAAATATCCAGGGGCACACTTCAACACTCAGACATCATTTACAAACAAAGCATTTGTGTTGATTGAATCTGCCCGATCAGAGGCAGTAGGGATGACAGGGGATTAGTGCACAAATTAGACAATTTCCTGCTAAGCATTCAAAATAAAAGTAAAATTAGAAGTAGTTAAAAATATAATAGTAAAGTAAATTGCTTAAGTAGTACTTTAAAGTTTTGTACTTAAGTACTTTTAACCACTGTTTTATTGTCTAGGTAGAAGCTAGAAAACACTACTTTATCCAACGGTCACTAGGTATTTGGCTGCATCTCCCTCCAACAATAAAACATGACAGCCAATCAGATAAAGACATCCACATCCCAGGGCCAATTCCCAAGCTGTCCCAAGGTCATGCATGCTGATCCAGCAGCATAAGCAGTCCTAAATGCTCGTAACAACAACTGGTTCCCCCCACATCCAAAACATCTTATCGTTAATGGCAAAACCACCATCTGCTGGGACTGTCTTACTATATCAATACACAGCTGTTGTGTCCAAAGCTTTAGTTAATCCACCACTTCCAGAACAGGGAAATTGAATGTAGGCCTGCATATAGAATTCTCAGAGAATGTTAGTGTCCATTACATGGAGTTGATGTAGCAGAGGGGTTATCGGCTGCTATTTCTTGATGAAATAATTTGTCTAGCTGGCTGCTCTGCTATGGAACATAATGAGGGAGGAATGTGAGAGAAGTAAACACTGAGGGTGAGGAGGAAACCTAATTGGCAATTAGCAGTAGTTTAGGAGGGAACCCTGGACTGGACATGAACCAAATGCGGGGAGAGGACATTTTCATCTATCGCAGTGTCATTATAATGGGTTTGATCAACCATTTGCCCAAGATGGGAACAGAACTATGAAAATGGCGCAGGAGGGGAGGGCTGCTGTTTTATCAGCTCTTAACCAACCATGCTATTGTTTGTTTTTTTTGCGTTGTTCGTAACTTGTTTTGTACATAATGTTGCTGCTACCGTCTCTTATGACCGAAAAGAGCTTCAAGACATCAGAACTGGGATTACTCACCTCAAATTGGAGTCAGACGGGAGGGATACACTACTACAGACACCAGACCAGGCCCAGATGCCCGTGATTAGCTGGAAAAGGAAACTAAGATTTTGTGGAAAGAGATCAGGGTGCCTTGTGAGGATCAGGCGATGAGTGGCTAATCTGCCCTTGCCATCCATCCCGCTAGCTAACGTTCAGTCGCTGGAAAATAAATGGGACGAACTGAAAGCACGTATATCATACCAACAGGACACAAACTGTAATATCTTATGTTTCACCGAGTCGTGGCTGAACGCCGACATTAAGAACATACAACTGGCGGGTTATACACTCTATCGGCAGGACAAAACAGCAGCCTCTGGTAAGACACGGGGCTGGGGCCTATACATATTTGCAAACAATAGCTGGTGCAAGATATCTAAGTCTCAAGGTTTTGTTCGCCTGAGGAAGAGTTTCTCATGATAAGCTGTAGACCACACTATCTACCTAGAGAGTTTTCAGCTGAATTTTTCGTAGCTGTCCACATATCACTACAGACCGAGGCTGGCACTAAAACAGCACTCAATGAGCTGTATTCCGCCATAAGCAAACAGGAAAACACTCATCCAGGGGCGGCGTTCCTAGTGGACGGGGACTTTAATGCAGGGAAACAAATCTTTTTTACCTAATTTCAATCAGCATGTTACATGTGCAAACCACCTTTACTCCACACACAGAGACGTGTACAAAGCTGTCCCTTGCCCTCCATTTGGCAAATCTGACGCTGATCCTCAACACAGGGGCCCCTCAGGGGTGCGTGCTCAGTCCCCTTCTGTACTCCCTGTTCACTCATGACTGCACAGCCAGGCACAACTCCAACACCATCATTAAGTTTGCTGATGACACAACAGTGCTAGGCCTGATCACCGACAATGATGAGACAGCCTATAGGGAGGAGGTCAGAGACCTGACCTTGTGGTGCAAGGACAACAACCTTTCCCTCAATGTGATCAAGACAAAGGAGATGATTGTGGACTACAGGAAAAGGAGGACCGAGCACGCCCCTATTCTCATCGAACGGGCTGTAGTGAAGCAGGTTGAGAGCTTCAAGTTCCTTGGTGTCCACATCACCAACAAACTAACATGGTCCAAGCACACCAAGACAGTAGTGAAGAGGGCACGACCAAACCTATTCCTCCTCAGGAGACTGAAAAGATTTGGCATGGGTCATCAGATCCTCAAAAGGTTTTACAACTGCACCATTGAGAGCCTGACTGGTTGGATCGCTGCCTGGAAAAGCAACTGTTCGGGTCTCCGACAGCAAGGCACTACAGAGGGTAGTGAGTACATCACCGGGGCCAAGCTTCCTGCCATCCAGGACCTCTATACCAGGCGGTGTCAGAGGAAGGCCCTAAAAATTGTCAAAGACTCTAGCCACCCTAGTAATAGACTGTTCTCTCTAATAACGCACGGAAAGCGGTACCGGAGCGCCAAGTCTAGGTCCAAGAGGCTTCTAAACAGCTTCTACCCCCAAGCCATAAGACTCCTGAACAACTAATCAAATGGCTACCCAGACTATTTGCATTGCCCCCCCCCCCTTTCTTTACTGCTGCTACTCTCTATTATCTATGCATAGTCACTTTAATAACTCTACCTACATGTACATATTACCTCAATTACCTCGACACCAGTGCCCCCGCACATTGACTCTGTACCGGTACACCCCCTGTATATAGCCCCGCTACTGCTCTTTAATTATTAGTTATTATTAACTCTACTTTATTTGAGGTATTTACTTAAAACTGCATTGTTTTAAGGGCTTGTAAGTAAGCATTTCACTGTAAGTTCTACAACTGTTGTATTCGGCGCATGTGACAAATCAAATTTAATTTGAACTTCTGTAGTCTTAAATTTGTAATTGTGGTTACTTTGTATGTATGTGGTATTATGCATTAAAGGGTGATCTCTTTCAGAAATTATGAAATGAGTTTCACCTTTTATCTGAGCTGCGTTTACACAGCCAGCCCAATTCAGAGCTGATCTGATTAGTCAAAAGACCAATTAGTGAAAAAAATACCAGAATTCAACTGCCCGTGTACAAGCAGCCAGAGAGACCCATTGATGTCACTCTCAAAGTAGCTTTTGCTTTCACACTGCTTAGATCAGGGTTTGATCTTATCCACAGAGAGCCAGTGTGGGTGCAGGCATTTGTTCCAACTAAGCAGTTACACACCTGATTAAAAATACACCGGCCCTCTGCAAATAAATATAAGTATTAAACATTTTGCCCAACAGGAGTTATGAAGTTCTCAGATATTCCTCAGAAAATAACAGATGTCTTCAGGGTATGTCAAGGGTTTGAAGGCTTTCAGAAGGTCACAGTTTTGTATCTTCTTGGAATCTCATATTTATTTTCAGAGATCATATCTACCACCACTCACCATAAAAGTTTGAAAAGTTTCTGAGATGAGATAACAGGGATGGCACAATAAAGTGACTTGAATGGAGAATGAAAGATGTTTTGTTATTGTCTGAGGTAATGCCAACAATATACAGTGCCTTCATAAAGTATTCACACCCTTGACTTTCAACACATTTGTTGTGTTACAGCAGGAATTTAAGATTGATTAAATTTATATTTTGTGTCTCTTGCCTATACACAATACACTTTAATATTAAAGTCGATTTTTTTTAAATAAATTACTTAAAAATTAAAAGCTCATCTCTGTACCCCACACATTCAATTATTTGTAAGATCCATCAGTTGAGCAGTGCATTTCAAACACAGACTCAACCAGAAAGACCACCAAGGTTTTCCAGTGCCTCGCAAAGAATGGCAGCTATTGGTAGATGGGTCAAAATAAAAAAGGCAGACATTGAATATCCGTTTGAGCATGGTGAATTTATTAAATAACACTTTGAATGGTGTATGAATACACCCATTTACTACTAAGGCACAGACGTCTTTTCTAACTCAGTTGTCGGAGAGGTAGGAAACCTCTCAGGGATTTCACCATGAGGCCAATGGTGACTTTAAAACAGTTAGAGTTTAATGGCTGTGATAGGATAAATTGAAGATGGATCAACAACATTGTATTTACTCCACAATTCTAAACTAAATGACAAAATAAATTAAAACTGTATTTTTGGGTTAAAATTAATTGAAAAGACATTGATTCAATGAATTTTTCCCAGTATGTTGTTGCATTGTTGCTCATTATTCCGTAAATCAATTAATATTTCTATAAATTCCTTGTACTACACTGTTAGTATCAAAGTTATGAAAAGTGCTGGCATGTGTTGATTTTTCTATTATAAAAATAAATCACAGCTGTGATTGAAATCTATCAACATATAACTAATACCTTAAAAGAGAAGTGGAAAATATGCTTCTCACATCCCAAGGTTACTCTATGACTCCTGCCAATCATTATTATACTCCCATTCACTGTGTGATCTGAATAGCATCCCTTCAATTAACTTAGTAAAATCTATTAAAAAAAACATCAACTAACAAATCCTCATCTTTTTATCATTATTTAACAAGGCAAGTCAGTGAAGAACAAATTCTTATTTTAAATGACAACCTAGGAACAGTTAACTGCCTTGTTCAGGGGCAGAACGACAGATTTTTACCTTGTCAGCTCTGTGATTTGATCTTGCAACCATTCGGTTACTAGTCCAACGCTCTAATCACTAGGCTACCTGCCGCCCCGTCACGTTAGACTGTTCCATGATATGATACCGTAACTCAATATCAATGTACTTTATCAATGTACTTTATCTGTACTTTTACAATGTACTTTATCTGTACCTGGCACAGATAAAGGGTAACTCAACACGAGTCTAGAGTTAATACAAAAAGTCAAACAAATCACACAGAGAGAATTATTAATTGGGAGTAAATAGTTAAACAGTTATTAGGCCATCAACATTCCAGAAAGCACTGTCCTCCTGATACAGTAAGTCAATGGGGGTGAGGGGGGATTGAGTCACTGCTCAAAAAAAAAATGCAATTCAAAATTAGATGTAGAATTTTTTTTTTTAAGTCTTGCTCAATGAGGTCATTTGAATCTTGGAAACAGAAAGTGGAAACAGCTGACAAAGCACACCATTTCTGGAAAGGCATGTCAACTTCTCTGAATTGTTTGAACAAAATTATCTAATCTGTCAAGGGTCATTGTCCGGGAGCCCTGATAAATTGAATGCTTCCCTTGTATCTTGCTTCAGCTTCATCACGAAATCCACAGATAGTTTCCCCCTCAACCCCCACAGTCAAGCATCTTAGAAAATGCATTCACCAAGGTCAGATATTCTGCAGAGTAATTTTGGTAACAATTCATTGACATTGTTACTTTTTGCTGACATCGTGATTAACTCCAAGCTTAATTCACATTCTATCAAGTTTCCAACTTACACTGCCTTAGGACCTCTGGGTACAAACTGTGGGACACATTGCATTTGACACTTGTGCTAAAAAGTTTCTGCACATTTACCTTGACGTTGCATGACAGGAACATTTAGTTATTAACCCCCATCAACTTTCCTAATGGTTCTTAATCTCAAAATTGTACGCAAGTTGCTTGATATAACAACAGTGATGTGAAAATCACTTATTAAATTATACATGTCAGTTCCACTTTCTCTGCAAGGCTTAAATAACGCATTCTAGATTGGATGATTGCCATGATTATACCTGACAGGATTTCAATATGTTCTACTTTGTAGTTTATAATGCATATTCATAGAATTCTATGCATTCAAGTGAGTGTAAAGAGATGGCCCACTTTCAATATGTCAAAGCAATATCTGATGAAGACGAAGAGGGTTCAGCAGGAATAGAGGTTAGAGGTAACACATCTTTGCATTAGTTGAATGGAGCCTTGCTTTATAGAGAATGGTATCTAATTAGATGCCTTCATCATAAAACCTTTCATCTTATTCTAATATTTACATATGAAAAATGTGGGCCTACCTTGCTGCTGAGGTTGGCCAGTAATCTTGAACAAATTAAAAAATATTAATTCAATGACTATATTTGAGAAGAAAAGGTTTGGCAGATAGCAACAACAACAAAAAACTGTTGCTGTCAATAATGCAAGCTGAACACTCAATTTTGTCTTTATACATTGTTTTGGACCAAAATTTGTGTTGGTTGGCACTAAATACACATGCACAAACACGGCAATGTTGGTTCTCTCATGTTGTGACATCATCATGTTTATAGCGTTTGGGGAAGTGGAGGGTGGGCTGTGTATCATCACTACAGACCCATTTCACAAGAGCCATCACACAACCACGCACATAACTGGAAAAACACTAATCTCCACTTGCTCCCTTTGTTTTCTGTCGTTAGAAAACCCAGCACCCGCTTCCATACACACACTCTCCATCATACACACACACACTGTTGAAACTATTCATCTGCACCACGTAGTGCAACTTTTGATTTCAATCCATTGCCCATCTTCATATTAACCCGTCCCCCACAGTGAGACAAACATATTTGCATGACGGGGTGTAGCAATTGATAAGATTTATTTTGGATTTTTGCATGTAGCCTATTGCTTCTCAATGGGATCTAATGAGTGAGCCAATTCCATATAGGATTTTTTTTTTAAAATCAACTTAACCTATTTGGGAGCCTTTTATTAAGCACATTAGCATTGCAGATTTGCCTGTGTAGTCATTGGAAATCCGATTACCTCCCGCTGATGCATTACATGGAGTTCCAAAGCTGTGGGAGCACTGCATGCAGGCAAGCAGGCAGGCTGGCAAGGTGTTGTTCACCATATCCTAGTAGTATATACGAATGGACGGGAGGGATACCATGAGTGACCTCTGGGATCACTCGCGATTTGTCTGACTAAATTGGAGCGGCAGGGGTAGAGATTAGGGGTGTATATTTTCCCGGTATTTTTCAAATGTTCCATCCCTAGAATAAATCACCTATTTCCAGCCCAAACCGGAAATGTCATTCTAAAGCACATACATATGTCTGGATTTGACGAGAGCTTTGATCGGCATGAAAATTCAAGCCTGATGCTACCTGAGCCCGATGAGCCATAAATTATACATTTTATGAGCCCAAGCCCAAAAAAGGCCAAATGAAATGATTGTGCCTTCATATTACATGTGACAGAAAAACATAAAAGCCCATAGATGTAGCTATGCTTCCTTAGGTAAACAAATGAAAATGAAAGCTCCAGTAGGCTAATCTTTTTGAGTGTGGACTGTATTACCGTACTGTATTGTATACTACTGTATTATATGGACTGGAATTACGTACCTCGTTCAAAACCATGAAGCTGAGAGAGAACATGATATGCTGGTGCAGGACATGGGACTTACAAAGTTACAATTTTAGGCCAGCAAAGTGATTTAGGATTTGGAAACGTTTTAAATGTTGATAATTATTGGGCTAACATTCATAATAATTCCCCTGATGTTGTGTGACGTCGGTATTAGCCTACCTTCTCTTTCTTTCGATTGTTGCTTCATTCCTTCCTTACAACAGTTAAATGAAATACCTTCTATCGTCCGCATCTTCATCATTGTAATGACAAGATCGAATCATTTAGGACTGCAATAAGATGCAAACGGCTTTCACTTCTCTTCACAAAGAAAGGTTATGGTCTGAATAAACAACTGCTATAGCCTACTACCATCATGCGTTCTCTCTTTCAAATTGCCTGTGACTTCTATTGGATGAGGTCTTTAACATTCAGTAAACAAGAGATTGCAAAAAAGGTCCTGCAAGCAATTGTAGTCTAGCTTTTCCTGGGACTCCAAGAGCCAAGGACTGTTTTTTAAGGAGAGTGGCCAGCGGAGCGCAAGTGTATTTTGTGCAAGTTAGAAGTTTATGCACAACCCAACATTCATTAGTTAAATCTAAGGCTAATACGGTTGCCTTCTCACCAAGCTGCTTGCCTATTGTCCTGTAGCCCATCCCAGCCTTATGTAGGTCTACAAATTTATCCCTGATGTCCTTACACAGCTCTCTGGTCTTGGCCATTGTGGAGAGGTTGGAGTCTGTTTGATTGAGTGTGTGGACAGGTGTCTTTTATACAGGTAATGAGTTCAAACAGGTGCAGTTAATACAGGTAATGAGTGGAGAACAGGAGGGCTTCTTAAAGAAAAACTAACAGGTCTGTGAGAGACAGAATTTTTACTGGTTGGTAGGTGATCAAATACTTATGTCATGCAATAAAATGCAAATTAATTACTTAAAAATCATACAATGTGATTTTCGGGTTTTTTGGTTTTAGATTCCGTCTCTCACAGTTGAAGTGTACCTATGATAAAAATTGGCAGTGTATCAAATACTTGTTCTCCCCACTGTATATATCTATACTGAACAAAACAGAAAACAAAAAACAACATGTAAAGTGTTAGTCACATGTTTCATGAGGTGAAACAAAATAAAAGTTCCCAGAAAAGTTCCATACCCACAAAAAGCTTATTTCTCTCAAATGTTGTGCACAAATTTGTTTAAATCACTGTTAGTAAGCATTTCTCCATTGCCAAAATAATCTATCCACCTGACAGGTGTTACACAACGCCACAGATGTTTCAAGTTTAATGGGACGTGCAATTGGCATGCTGACTGCACGAATGTCCACCAGAGCTGTTGTCAAAGAATTGAAAGTTAATTTCTCTACCATCAGCTGCCTCCAATGTCATTTTAGAGAATTTGGCAGTACGTCCAACCGACCACACAACTGCAGACCACATGCAACCACACCAGCCCAGGACCTCCACATCAGGCTTTTTCACCTGTGGGATAGTGTGAGACCAGCTAACCGGAAAGCTGATGAAACTGAGTATTTATGTCTGTAAAAAAGCCCTTGTGGGGAAAAACTATTTGATTGGCTGGGTCTGGCTCCCATGTTAGTGGGTCTTGCTCCCAGGCCCACCCATGGCTGCGCCCCTGCCCAGTCATGTGAAATCCATAGTTCAAGGCCTAACTAAATTATTTCAATTGACTGATTCAATTATATGAACTGTAACACAGTAAAAACTTTAAAATTGTTGCATTTTGCGTTTATATTTTTGTTCAGTATACACAGTACCAGTCAAAAGTTTGGACACACCTACTCATTCAAGAGTTTTTATTTTTACTATTTTCTACATAGTAGAATAATAGTGAAGACAACAAAACTATGAATTAGCTCATACGGAATCATGTAGTAACCAAAAAAAGTGTTAAACAAATAAAAATGTCATATTTGAGATTCTTTAAAGTACCCACCCTTTGCGTTGATGACAGCTTTGCACACATTTGGCATTCTCTCAACCAGCTTCATGAAGTAGTCTGGAATAAATTTAAATTAACAGGTGTGCCTTGTTAAAAGTTCATTTGTGGAATTTCTTTCCTTCTTAATGTGCTTGAGCCAATTAGTTGTGTTGTGACAAGGAAGGGTTGGTATACAGAAAATAGCCCTATTTGGAAAAATACCAAGTCCATATTATGGCAAGAACAGCTCAAATAAACAAAGAGAAGACAGTCCATCATTACTTTAAGACAGACAGTCAGTCAAGTCAAAAGGGAAATTTCAATAACTTTGAACGTTTCTTCAAGCGCAGTCGCAAAAACCATCAAACGCTATGATGAAACTGGCTTTCATGAGGACCACCACAGGCAAGGAAGACCCAGAGTTACCTCTGCTGCAGAGGATAAGTTCATTAGAGTTACCAGCCTAAACAATTGCAGCCCAAATAAATGCTTCACAGAGTTCAAGTAACAGACACATCTCAACATCAACTGTTAAGAGGAGAATGCGTGAATTAGGCCTTAATGGTTGAATTGCTGCAAAGAAACCACTACTAAAGGACACCAATAAGAAGAGACGCTTGGGCAAAGAAACATGAGCAATGGACATTAGACCGGTGGAAATCTGTCCCTTGGTCTGATGCGTCCAAATTTTATATTTTGGATTCCAACCAATGTGTCTTTCTGAGATGCATAGGTGAACAGATGATCTCCACATGTATGGTTCTCACTGTGAAGTATGGAGGATGAGGTGAGATGGTGCTTTGCTGGTGACACTGTCTGTGATTTATTTAGAATTCAAGGCACACTTAACCAGCATGGCTACCACAGCATTCTGTAGCGATACGCCATCCCATTTGGTTTCTGCTTAGTGGGACTATCATTTGTTTTCAACAGGACAATGACATAACAAACCACCAGGCTGTGTCAGGGTTTTTTGACCAAGACGGAGAGTGATGGAGTGCTGCATCAGGTGACCTGGCCTCCACAATCACCCAATCTCAACCTAATTGAGATGGTTTGGGATGAATTGGACCACAGAGTGAAGGAAAAGCAGCCAACAAGTGCTCAGCACATATGGGAACTCCTTCAAGACTGTTGGAAAAGCATAGGATGCCACCTTTCCAACAAGTCAGTTCGTCAAATTTCTGCCCTGCTAGAGCTGCTACGGTCAACTGTAAGTGCTGTTATTGTGAATAGGAAACATCTAGGAGCAAAAACGGCTCAGTCGCGAAGTGGTAGGCCATACAAGCTCACAATACAGGACCGACGAGTGCTGAAGTTTGTAAAAATTGTCTGTTGCAACATTCACTACAGAGTTCCAAAATGGCTCTGGAAGCAATGTCAACCGTTTGCCGGGAGCTTCATGAAATCAGTTTCCTTGGCCGAGCAGCCGCACACAAGCCTAAGATCACCATGCGCAATTCCAAGCATCGGTTGTAGTGGTGTAAAGCTCGTAACCATTGGACTCTGGAGTAGTGGAAACACGTTCTCTGGAGTTATGAATCACGCTTCAACATCTGGCAGACCGAAGGACGAATCTGAGTTTGGTGGATGCCAGGACAACGCTACCTGCCCCAATGCATAGTGCCAACTGTAAAGTTTAGTGGAGGAGGTATAATGGTCTGGGGCGGTTTTTCATGGTTCTGGCTAGTCCCCTTGGTTCCAGTGAAGGTAAATCTTAACGTTACATCATTCAATGACATTCTATGACGATTCTGTGCTACCAACTTTCTGGCAACAGTTTGGGGAAGGCCCTTTCCTGTTTCAGCATGACAATGCCCCTGTGGACAAAGCAAGGTCCATACAGAAATGGTTTGTCGAGATCAGTGTGGAGGCCTGACCTCAACCCCATTGAACACCATTTGTGACTCACCACCTGGATTCGGTCTTATGTAGCAAAATGTGAAATGGTGTTTTTTACATTGAATAAAAGTAGAGACTCAGAGCTACAAAATGTTATGTCATACACTGCATTTGAGGAACAATGGGAAAGTAATTCTGCTTTGAAAGTTGATCAACTTGTAAACTCACTTTTGAGAAAATGGCCTTTGAATGTTTTGGCATCTAGTGAAGAGCTCTTCGTTGTCTACACCCACTCAGCATTGTACACACCCTCTTAAGTTTTAGCCCCACCCACCTAATTTCGCTCTCGGAGCATTCAGAGCATTCAAAGCCCTGGATTACATGAAAACAGCCTAACCCGCTCTACTGGCCATAATGTCATTACGCTTTTTAGCAGACATTTACTGACACCGGCCATATTCAACGGGTGTTGTACACACGTCACATTAGCTAACGAGCCAGCCAGCTAACGTAAGCTAGTTAAACAACAATGAACAAAGTGCGAACAATGCTACAGTGCTGGGAGCTAACCAAACAGGTTCAATGTTAGCTAGCTAACATTAGACTAACTAGAAAAGCAAACAACTCTGGGAAACTAATAATAACGTCCGCTAGGGAGCCAGCCAGCTAACTTTAGCTAACTAACAGTACACTTTAGCTTAAGACATATAGCTAGCTAGCTAGCTAGCTAGCTAGCTAAACAATAAACCACGTTTAAGATCAGACACGTTAAGGAACGCTAGCTATCGAGCCAGCCAGCTAACGTCAGCTAGTTAAACAACAATGAACGTGCAAACAATGCCACAGTGCTGGGAGCTAACCAACCTGGTTAATCCGACAGCTCCACAGCGGATAAGGTGCCTTACCGATAATTTTGATTGTGAACGACCAGGATCCACTGTTGGGCCTCACTCATCTAATGGCCTCAGAATTTTCATGAGTGCTGTGTCTTCTGTGGGGGGGAAGAAGAGAAAGAGAAGAAAGGTTAGTCCTACAGCATTGAGGCTTTGGGAATACTGAATTGATTCTGTACCATCATCTGCCATTGGTCGATACCACACAAGAACAAGAGAATATAGCCTACATAAACAAAATAAGTGCAGATCTTTTTGAAAACAGTTTGAGTTGGTTATCCAGCTGAAACCTGTAGATTCTGGTAATGTTTAAATAGCCCCCTGTGTCAAATACCTCAGAAAAGAATTGACAGGCATACAGTACATACAGTACGTACATATTCACACCTCTTTTCTTTTACCACATTCTGTTGTGTTACAGCCTGAATTTAACATGGATTAAATTGTGATTGTGTGGCACTGGCCATCACACAATATCTCATAATGTCAAAGTGGAATTATGTTTTTAGAAATAAAACCAACATAAAAAACCAACATAAAAAAAGTCCATAAGCATTCAACCCCTTAATTATGGTAAACCTAAATAATTTCCGGAGTAACAAAGTCACATAATATGTTTCATGGACTGTGTGAAATAGTGTGTAACATGATTTTTGTATGACTACCTCATCTCTGTACCCCGCACATCTGTAAGGTCCCTCAGTTGAACATTGACATTTCAAACACAGATTCAACCACAAAAAACAGGGAAAATTGTCCAATACCTCGCAAAGGGCACCTATTGGTAGATGGGGTATAAAAAAAAAAACTATCCCTTTGAGAGTTTAACGGCTGTGATAGGAGAAAAATTAGGATGTACACTATATACACACGTACAGTGCATTGCAAAAGTATTCGGCCCCCTTGAACTTTGCGACCTTTTGCCACATTTCAGGCTTCAAACATAAAGATATAAAACTGTATTTTTTTGTGAAGAATCAACAACAAGTGGGACACAATCATGAAGTGGAACGACATTTATTGGATATTTCAAACTTTTTTAACAAATCAAAAACTGAAAAATTGGGCGTGCAAAATTATTCAGCCCCCTTAAGTTAATACTTTGTAGCGCCACCTTTTGCTGCGATTACAGCTGTAAGTCGCTTGGGGTATGTCTCTATCAGTTTTGCACATCGAGAGACTGAAATTTTTTCCCATTCCTCCTTGCAAAACAGCTCGAGCTCAGTGAGGTTGGATGGAGAGGATTTGTGAACAGCAGTTTTCAGTTCTTTCCACAGATTCTCGATTGGATTCAGGTCTGGACTTTGACTTGGCCATTCTAACACCTGGATATGTTTATTTTTGAACCATTCCATTGTAGATTTTGCTTTATGTTTTGGATCATTGTCTTGTTGGAAGACAAATCTCCGTCCCAGTCTCAGGTCTTTTGCAGACTCCATCAGGTTTTCTTCCAGAATGGTCCTGTATTTGGCTCCATCCATCTTCCCATCAATTTTAACCATCTTCCCTGTCCCTGCTGAAGAAAAGCAGGCCCAAACCATGATGCTGCCACCACCATGTTTGACAGTGGGGATGGTGTGTTCAGGGTGATGAGCTGTGTTGCTTTTACGCCAAACATAATGTTTTGCCTTGTTGCCAAAAAGTTCAATTTTGGTTTCATCTGACCAGAGCACCTTCTTCCACATGTTTGGTGTGTCTCCCAGGTGGCTTGTGGCAAACTTTAAACAACACTTTTTATGGATATCTTTAAGAAATGGCTTTCTTGCCACTCTTCCATAAAGGCCAGATTTGTGCATGTCCTATGTCCTATGGACAGAGTCTCCCACCTCAGCTGTAGATCTCTGCAGTTCATCCAGAGTGATCATGGGCCTCTTGGCTGCATCTCTGATCAGTCTTCTCCTTGTATGAGCTGAAAGTTTAGAGGGACGGCCAGGTCTTGGTAGATTTGCAGTGGTCTGATACTCCTTCCATTTCAATATTATCGCGTGCCCAGTGCTCCTTGGGATGTTTAAAGCTTGGGAAATCTTTTTGTATCCAAATCCGGCTTTAAACTTCTTCACAACAGTATCTCGGACCTGCCTGGTGTTTTCCTTGTTCTTCATGATGCTCTCTGCGCTTTTAACGGACCTCTGAGACTATCACAGTGCAGGTGCATTTATACGGAGACTTGATTACACACAGGTGGATTGTATTTATCATCATTAGTCATTTAGGTCAACATTGGATCATTCAGAGATCCTCACTGAACTTCTGGAGAGAGTTTGCTGCACTGAAAGTAAAGGGGCTGAATAATTTTGCACGTCCAATTTTTCAGTTTCTGATTTGTTAAAAAAGTTTGAAATATTCAATAAATGTCGTTCCACTTCATGATTGTGTCCCACTTGTTGTTGATTCTTCACAAAAAATAAAGTTTTATATCTTTATGTTTGAAGCCTGAAATGTGGCAAAAGGTCGCAAAGTTCAAGGGGGCCGAATACTTTCGCAATGCACTGTATGTGGACACCCCTTCAAATTAGTGGATTTGGCCATTTCAGCCACACCTTTTGCCGACAGGTTTATAAACTCTAGCACCCAGCCATACAATTTCCATAGACAAACATTGGCAGTTGAATGGCCTTACTGAAGTGCTCAGTTACTTTCAACGTTGGACCGTCATAGGATGCCACCTTCCCATCAAGTCAGTTTGTCACATTTCTGCCCTGCTAGAGCTTCCCCGGTCAACTGTAAGTGCTGTTATTGTGAAGTGGAAACGCAGCCGCGAAGTGGTGGGCCACACAAGCGCACAGAATGAGACTGCCAAGTGCTGAAGCGAGTGATGCGTAAGAATCGTCTGTGCTCGGTTGTGCCAACTGTACAGTTTGGTGGAGGATGAATAATGGTTTGGGGCTGTTTCAGGGTTTGGGCCCCTTAGTTCCAGTGAAGGGAAATCGTAACGCTACAGCATACAGTGACATTCTAGACGATGCTGTGCTTCCAACTTTGTGGCAAAAGTTTGGGGAAGGCCTTTTCCTGTTTTAGCATGACAATGTACCCGTGCACAAAGCGAGTTCCGCACAGAAATGGTTTGTCAAGATCGGTGTGGAAGAACTTGGCTAGCCTGCACAGAGCCCTGACCTCAACCCCATTGAACACCTTTGGGATGAATTGGAATGGCGACTGCGAGCCAGTCCTAATCACTCATCAGTGGAAGAACAGAACATAAATATTCCAAAACATGTATCTTGTTTGCAACAAGGCACTAAAGTAGTACTGCAAAAAATGTGGCAAAGTAATTCACATTTGAGTACAAAGTGTTATTTTTGGGGCAAATCCAATACATCACTGAGTATTACTCTCCATATTTTCAAACATATTGTGGCTGCAACATATGGGTATGCTTGTAATCGTTAAAAACTGGGTAGTTTCCAATCTGCTTTCCACCAGACACTGGGAGATTAATTCACCTTTCAGCAGGTCAATAACCTAAAACACAAGGCCAAATATACACTGGCCAAAAATACACCAAGAAGACAGTGAATTTTCCTGAGTTAAAGTTTTGACTTAATTCTGCTTAAAAAATGTTGGCAAGACCTGAAAATAGTTTTGCCACTGCCAAATTTACCTGAATGTCAAGCCCTGAATATGTTCTTGGCCTAGAATAGTGGTAATGCGCAATTCTACTTCACAGTCACATATTCTGAAATTAACATTTCAATATTCATTTGAAGAGTTACATGGTTTACACCCCTAAGTTGGAAAAAGTTCAGGTTTTGCTTCAGTGCTGACATGCTATACATTTCACAACCAAGCCATATAGTTTGAAATTCAAGTTTCTTGTTGTTAAACTATTTGAGGGCCTCATTTGTTCAAAGGAGACTTTCGTATCTCAATACTGCCGAGGGACTGAGGGAGACCTCCAACACATCTGCTATTCAGTGGCTGCTTGTGTGTGAACAGAAGGAGCCTGCAGCATAGACATACCCAAAACTTCTACAGGGAGACATTGTTAATGCATTGTCCTGGGGCCCTCTCCCTGACTGCTTCGTTGGTCCTGCCGCAGTCATCACATTCACAGACCCTCCAGCTAACAGGACAGTGCGACTTAAATGTGAATCTGGCAGACCCTGACTCCATGGTTTCTTGCCGGCAGGAAATAATAAGGCGTAATGTTGCACAAGAACAAATCACATAGTTCTAAATACAAGCCCTGCTGAGCCAAGGCGAGCACCTTTCAGAGACGCTTTTAAATCCATTATGAGAATAGACCACCTGGGAGCAGAAGGGGGTTACATTTTCTAACAAAAACATGGAATAAAAGAACAAAAAATGCAGTTGCGTAAGTCTCTTCAGAAAATATAGGTAGTATGTGCATAGAATACTCTTAATGAAGAACGACACAGCAACAGGGTGAGAGTATTGCAACTACAACCACCAACTTGAAACTGTAGAAATAGAGTATCAAAACCAGATCCCCATAGTCCTTAGATGAGTTCTTTGAACATAGCAAAAGTCATTGGCAACATGCCAATATTCCACTCGGTGCAAGGTATCCATATGTGTATTTGTGTAAGTGAGGTATGAAAACCCCACAGGGACTTAAATATGCAGGGCCAACAGCACACTGGCTTTAAAAATAAGCGTTGGAATAAAGTTATTTCCCTTTCATCTCATTCTCATACATTGTGAAAGTGTTTCGCCTGCTGTTCTTTACATTCCAAAAGGTGTTAGACGTGATGTGGCAACATCAGTTATTCTTCCAAGCATCTGGACAGGTTTGTGTGTTTGAGCCCCAGCAGCAGCTCCACTGCCTGAGGGCTGCTGCCGGGGGTAGATAAGAGGCTGAGGCAGAGCTAGGCAGGCCATCCTTTAGCCAGCTCAGCTCCTGAGGGGAAGACCCTGGGCCTGCACTGTCAGGGTCCTACTAGTGTGGAGGGGGGCCAAGCATTCTAAAATACACCACAAAACTTACTGGAAGCTAGCTGAGGCTAAAACTGGCATCATACGCATTACTTTTGCCAATTATAAAAAAAATGACAAAAGTCAACCCATAAAACCATTGAAAATACACTGTTGTATAAAGCAATGTCGAGCAGATGCAGATGTATCGACTCGAAGCCCCAGAACTTTATAAATAGCTTATGCTGTTTTCCTTTTTTATAGTAGCAAATAAAACTATATTGACGATGAATAAAACAGCTTTTAAAGCACTGAGGGACAGTATGCGTGAAGACAAAGCAATGTGCTAAACGATATCCTGCATGGAAAACCATTCTTGAGCCTTCACTTATTCCTCCCAACCTGGGACTACAGAGGCTTTATAAAATGCATACTTTCACCATGCAAAACAAGTAGCCAATCTGTGGTGAAACGTAATCTACTTAATTTACTACCACCAAGTCAACAGGAGGATCGAGCAGTCATATTGCATGTATCACACATGACCTTTAAAGATATTAGCTCAACCCCCTGCTCCACTCGAGACTGCTCATCAAAAGCCAAGGTATGCTACACAACCCATTGCATTGCTCTTGCATGCATTAGAAGAGAGTTGGTTTTATACAGAGGTATGGGCCGCACTGCGACCTACCTGACCCATTTAAAAGATAATTGATTTAATATGTAGACTGCAGTCAAGAGAGGTTGGACTGTAGTTCCATGGGAGCAAAGTAGAATTAATCTAACTTAATCCTTCAATTGCAGACAGCGACCCAACAGATTTGTGTTATTGATTAAACACTACCTGCACTCTTTAATTTAGAATCAACAGAGCTGCCCGTGCATGTTGCTAGTTACAACAGTGTTCTTCTCTCCCACTGTGTTTAATGTGCAAAACTACAGTAAAAAAAAAATTGCCCGAAGCTTGTGGCGAACTGGATATTGCAAACTGAATGCTAAAAAGATGGATGCTCCATAGGTAAACATAAAACAACTACTGGCATATTCAGTACATCAGACACTTTACTTAAATAGCTAAATGACACATACTGAACTACCTATTTTATGTAAATTGGGTGAACGGCAAAACACTGAAACACATGCTGCTTGATCAAATCAAATAAAATGTTACTTGTCACTTGCTGAATACAACAGGTGTAGACTTTACATTTAAATGCTTACAGTAGCTTGTGAAAGTATTCACCCCCTTTGGCATTTTCCCTATTTTGTTGCCTTACAACCTGGAATTAAAATAGACGATCGCTGTCGTCGTGGAAATGACCGGACCAAGGTGCAGCATGGTGAGCGTACATTTCTTTTATTTGATAAATGTTGCCAACAAAACAAAGAACACGGAAACGACCGTGAAGCTTACTTAGGCTATAATACCACTAACACAGACAACTACCCACAAAACACAAAAGGAAAAAGGCTGCCTAAGTATGATTCCCAATCAGAGACAACTATAGACAGCTGTCCCTGATTGAGAACCATACCCGGCCAAAACATAGAAACACAGAACATAGAGTTTCCCACCCGAGTCACACCCGGACCAACCAAACATAGAGAATAAAAAGATCTCTACGGTCAGGGCGTGACAGTATCCCTCCCCCAAAGGTGCGGTCTCCGGCCGCAAACCTGACACTATAGGGGAGGGTACTGTGACAAGAGATGAAAAGAATCTGCCCACTCCATCAAGCAATGGGGACAACAACACAGGGCATCCACGGGACCTCCTGGAACCATGGACCGCACCTGCGGAAACTGGACAACAGGGAGAAGCAGAGGAGATACCTATCATAGACTTCTCCCAGCTGACGCTTGACATACCACCTACGCCACCTCCAGTGGTAGAAACAACCAGCTGGTATGATTGAGTCGAATCAGCCAACAGTAACACGGAAGCAGCAATGTGAGAGTCAGTAGTGCATGACCTTAAATGGGAAGCTTCCGTTTAACACACAGGCTCAAGGTTACGTAGGTCTACAGCACCAGTGGGAACTTCCCCTGTAAAAAGGTATATAAAGAGAACAGAGATCATAAGACAGTATGATCCTCGTTAACATATGAGACAGACTTCATATGGAGGATCATCACAGGTAAATGTACTATTGCACTATACTCTTTTTGTTAGACTATAACAATATTTGAGAACTGGATTATTTTGCCTAAGTATTTATTGGGTCACAATCTGAAGAAACTGGTTGAATCTTGTGAACCCGACAAAGCGGGCGTTCGCATTTTTGACACCAGGAACCCGAGGTGATTTGCAATTCAAGGAAAAACAGTCAAGTACCAGTTACCATATATTGAGTCTATGCAGAGTTGGAAGTGAATAGTATTAGGATATACACTTTTTGTTGGACTAGAACAATATTTTGAGAGCTGGATATTTTTGCTTAAGTACTTATTGGGTCACTATCTGAAGAAGCTGGTTGAATCTTGTGAACCCGAGTCTCCGAAAAACAGAGGTCTAACCACCTCTTGATCACACAGGCAAAGCGGGCGTTCGCATTTTAGACACCAGAAACCAGATGTGATTAGCAATTCAAGGAAAAATAGCCAAGTACCAGTTACAATATATTGAGTCGATACACAGAGTTGGAAGTGTATAGAGATATTGGAATTCGGAATCTAGCGTCATAGCTGTGAGAATACCAATTACAGGAAAGCGACCAAGGGGCTGAGCATTTAAGGTAATTGAACTATTTAGTCAATATTGTTAGAAGTGTTAACGCATTTAAAGTTTTGCAATATTATCTGGCATAGCTTAAAGCATTAAGGATTGATTGAGCATTATTGTTGTATTGAGAAACTGTATAACCATTGAATTGTAATGATGTGTATAAGACAAAAAACAGTGACTTAATAAAAGCTTGAAACTTTGACAACTAGGCCAGATTAACGATCTGGAGAGCAAACGCCTTTGACACTCTCACTGAACAGAAAGTAACCCTGGTTATAGGTTAAAGTGATTGCACTAAAGAATATTTCATTGTGTGGACAATATATTTTTAAGAGAGTCAAAACATATACCAATACTAGTTTCCAAGTGACTACTAGCTGACGAGCATAATAACTAATAGGAGTTGTTATTAGGCATTGATATATACATAGGTAAAGATGACTTGAAGGTCAAAAAATATAGGAGGAATCCATAACACTCTATCCAAGGCCTCATACTAGACCGGAAAATAAGGGAGTGACAACGTGAATGAAGGAACAAACCCAACTCACGCGAAGGGCCATTACGAATAAATAGGAGTGTTGGTAGGGCCGCACGGCTAGGCCCTTGTTACACCGAAGTAACTAAAGTCCCAATGTACTCTGCCCAGCCAGAGGGCAGGGTAGAGGCTTTTGCTGCAGGTATTGGGCAAAAGTCAGCACCGTGACACTACGGGTGGGCATCTACCTCGGTGGCGGCTCCGGTGCGTGACGCTGACCCCGATCTATGTCTGGCTCCCCCCACTTTGATAGCGCCTCTGGTGTGGGGACCCTCGTCGCCGACCCCGGATTGGAGACCCTCTCCGCAGGCCCCGGACTGGGGACCCTCGCCGCAGGCTCCGGACTGGAGATCGTCGCTGGAGGCTTCGTGCCATGGATCATCACAGGAGGCTTCGGGCCATGGGTCATCACTGGAGGCCTCCTATGTGGAGCCGGAAAAGGTCTCACCGGACTGAGGATACGTACTGGAAGCCTGGTGCATGGAGCTGCCACAGGGCTTACCAGGCTGGGGAGACATACTGGAGGCCGGGTACGTGGAACCGGAACAGGTCTCACCGGACTGGAGAGATGCACTGGAAGCCTGGTGCATGGAGCAGGCACCGGATACACTGGGCCGTGGCGGTGCACTGGAGGTCTCAAGCGTAGAGCCGGCACAACCCGTCCTGGCTGGATGGAAAAAGGCTGCCTAAGTATGATTCCCAATCAGAGACAACGATAGACAGCTGTCCCTGATTGAGAACCATACCAGGCCAAAACATAGAAACACAGAACATAGAGTTTCCCACCCGAGTCACACCATGACCAACCAAACATAGAGAATAAAAATATTTATACGGTCAGGGCATGACAATTTGATTTATACAACATGCCTACCACTTTGAAGATGCAAATGATTTTTTATTGTGAAACAAACAAGAAATACGACAAAAAAACAGAAAACTTGAGTGTGAATAACTATTCAACCCCCCAAAGTCAATACTTTGTAGAGCCACATTTTGAGGCAATTACAGCTGCAAGTCTCTTGGAGTATGTCTCTATAAGCTTGGCACATCTAGCCACTGGGATTTTTGCCCATTCTTCAAGGCAAAACTGCTCCAGCTCCCACAAGTTGCATGGGTTCCGCAGGTGTACAGCAATATTTAAGTCATACCACAGATTCTCCATTAGATTGAGGTCTGGGAATTGACTAGGCCATTCCAAGACATTTAAATGTTTCCTCTTAAACCACTTGAGTGTTGCTTTAGCAGTATGCTTAGGGTCATTGTCCTGCTGGAAGGTGAACCTCTGTCCCAGTCTGAAATCTCTAGAAGACTGAAACCGGTTTCCCTCAAGAATTTCCCTGTATTTAGCACCATGCATCATTCATTCAATTCTGATCAGTTTCTCAGTCCCTGCTGATGAAAAACATCTACACAGCATGATACTACCACCACCATGCTTCACTGTGGGGATGGTGTCTTCGAGGTAATGGTAGGTGTTGGGTTTGCACCAGACATAGCGTTTTCCTTGATGGCCAAAAGGTTCAATTTTAGTCTCATCTGACCAGATTACCTTCTTCCATATATTTTGGGAGAACGCTGAGCTGTAGTCAATGAATAGCATTATCACATAGGTGCTAATTTTGTCCATGTGGGAAAGGGCATTGTGGAGTGCAATAGAGATTGCATTGTGTTTAGATCTGTTGGGGCGGTATGCAAATTGGAGTGGATCTAGGGTTTCTGGGATAATGGTGTTGATGTGAGCCATGACCAGCCTTCCAAAGCATTTCATGGCTAAAGACGTGAGTGCTACGGGTCGGTCGTCAATTGGGCAGTATTACTTACCTCAAAGCAAGCATAGACTTAATTTAGCTCGTCTGGTAGTCTCGTGTTACTGGGCAGCTCGCGGCTTCGCGGCTGTGCTTCCCTTGTAGTCTGTAATAGTTTGCAAGCCCTGCCACATCCGACGAGCGTCGGAGCCAGCGTAGTATGATTCAATCTTAGTCCTGTATTGACGCTTTGCCTGTTTGATGGTTAGTCAGGGGACATAACGGTCACTTTTTTATTGACTGAGTCACTGGTGCTTCCTGCTTTAGTTTTTGCTGGTAAGCAGGAATCAGGGGGATAAAATTATGGTCAGATTTGCCAAATGGTGGGTGAGGGAGAGCTTTATACGCATCTCTGTGTGGGGAGTAAAAGTAGTCTAGAGTTTTGTTCCCTCTGGTTGCACATTTAACATGTAACTGTATCCTTGAAAAAAGTATTCCTGCAATTGCAACTACGGGCCAAATAAAGTTTAAAACTAAAGAAAAAGCACAGTGATATACTGATCAAAGCAGGTAATTCCTAACTGTCTTGTAATCTAAGGGTTTCAAAACCTTAGTTAAACCTGTTCCTTGAAATACATGTGAACACCTGTTTAAAAAAAAACAACATATATATATATATATATATATATATATACATATATATATATATATATATATATATATTATTTCATCTATATTTAACCAGGTAGACTCGTTGAGAACAAGTTCTGCGACCTGGCCAAGATAAAGCAAAGCAGTGTGACACAAACAACAACACACAGTTACACATGGAATAAACAAACATGCATTCAATAATACAATAGGAAAGGTCTATATACAGTGTGTGCAAATGAGGTAGGATAAGGGAGGTAATGCCCTAAATAGGCCATAGTGGCGAAATAATAGCAATATAGCAATTAAGCACTGTAGTGATAGAGTGCAGAAAATGAGTATGCAAGTAGAGATACGGGGGTGAAAAGGAGCAAAATAAATCAAATAAATAACAGTATGGGGGATGAGGTAGTTGGATGGGCTATTTACAGATGGGCTATGTACAGGTGCAGTGATCTGTGAGCTGCTCTGACAGCTGGTGCTTAAAGTTAGTGAGGGAGATATGAATCTCCAGCTTTAGTGATTTTTACAGTTTGTTCCAGTCATTGGCAGCCGAAAACTGGACGGAAAGGCGGACAAAGGGGGAATTGGCTTTGGGGGTGACCAGTGAGATATACCTGCTGGAGCGCGTGCTATGGGTGGGTGCTGCTATAGTGACCAGTGGGCTTTACCTAGCAAAAACATAGATGACCTGGAGCCAGTGGGTTTGGCGACGAATATGAAGCGAGGGCCAGCCAACGAGAGCAAACAGGTTGCAGTGGTGGGTAGTATATGGGGCTTTGGTGACAAAACGGATGGCACTGTGATAGACTGCATCCAATCTGCTGAGTAGAGTGTTGGAGGCTATTTTGTAAATTATATCGCTTGAGTCAAGGATCGGTAGGATAGGAAGTTCTACGAGGGTATGTTTGGCAGCATGATTGAAGGATGATTTGTTGCAAAATAGGAAGCCGATTCTAAATTTAATTTTGGATTGGAGATGCTTAATGTGAGTCTGGAAGGAGAGTTTACCTAGGTATTTGCAGTTGTCCACATATTCTAAGTCAGAACCATCCAGAGTAGTGATGCTGGGCGGGCAAGCAGGTGTGGGCAGCGATCGGTTGAAGAGCATGCATTTAATTTTATTTGCATTTAAGAGCAGTTGGAGGACATGGAAGGAGAGTTTTATGGCATTGAACCTCGTCTGAAGGTTAGTTAAAACATTGTCCAAAGGGTCAGAAGCATACAAAATGGTGTTGTCTGCGTAGAGATGGATCAGGGAATCACCAGCAGCAAAAGTGACATCATTGATGTATACAGAGCAAACAGTCGGCCCGAGAATTGAACCCTGTGTCACCCCCATAGAGACTGCCGGAGGTCCGGACAACAGGCCCTCTGATTTGACACACTGAACTCTGTCTAAGAAGTAGTTGGTGAACCAGGTGAGGCAGTAATTTGAGAAACCAAGGCTGTTGAGTCTGCCGATAACAATGTGGTGATTGACAGAGTTGAAAACCTTGGCCAGATTGATGAATACACTTGCACAGTATTGTCTCTTATCGATGGCGGTTATGATATTGTTTAGGACCTTGAGCGTGGCTAAGGTGCACCCATGACCAACTCGGAAATCAGATTGCATAGCGGAGAAGGTACGGTGGGATTCGAAATGGTCGGTAATCTGTTTGTTAGCTTGGCTTTCGAAGACCTTAGAATGACAGGGTAGGATAGATATAGGTCTGAAGCAGTTTGGGTCTAGAGTGTCTCCCCCTTTGAAGAGGGGGATGACCGCGGCAGCTTTCCAATCTTTGGGAATCTCAGACGATATGAAAGAGAGGTTGAACAGGTTAGTAATAGGGGTTGCAACAATTTCTGCGGATAATTTTAGAAAGAGAGGGTCCAGATTGTTTAGCCCGGCTGATTTGTAAGGGTTCAGATTTTGCAGCTCTTTCAGAACATGACCTATCTGGATTTGGATGAAAGAGAAATGGGGGAGGCTTGGGCAAGTTTCTGTGAGGGGTGCAGGGCTGTTAACCGGGGTGGAAAGCATGGCCAGCCATAGAAAAATGCTTATTGAAATTCTCAATTATCATGGATTTTTCGGTGGTGGCAGTGTTTCCTAGCCTCAGTGCAGTGGGCAGCTGGGAGGAGGTGCTCTTATTCTCCATGGACTTTACAGTGTCCCAGAACTTTTTGGAGCTTGTGCTACAGGATGCAAATTTCTGTTTGAAAAAGCTGGCCTTTGCTTTCCTAACTGCCTGCGTATATTGGTCACAAACTTCCCTGAAAAGTTGCGTATCGCGGGGGCTATTCGATGCTAATGCAGTACGCCACAGCATGTTTTTGGGCTGGTCGAGGGCAGTCAGGTGTGGAGTGACCCAAGGGCTATATCTGTTCCTGGATCTAATTTTTTTTGAACGGGGCATGCTTATTTAAGATGGTGAGGAAAGCACTTTTAAAGAACAACCAGGCATCCTCTACTATCGTAATGAGGTCAATATCCTTCCAGGATACCCGGGCCAGTGTCGATTAGAAAGGCCTCCTCGCTGAAGTGTTTAGAATGTTTAGAAGTTTAAATCAGCTAAAGATTGACATTGTGGCTTTTCTACATCACTTGACATCAATAACAGAGAAACATATAGGCCACCTTAAATCACTTTAGCCTTTTTCTATTATTTTTTCTGTCCAGCATCTAAACCAACGGCATGTGTAGGCCTATATGTGTGCGTGTGTATATTTTCTTTCATCAAATGTTCCTTGACAGCCATTTCTACTCTTCTTGGTATGGCTAGTCTTAGGTCCATTGCCTGATCCTTGGTCCTACAAGATAATGTGCGTTGACCATTTCACTACAATCTAATATGTACTTCCAAAGCCAGAACTTCAGTTCTGCATTGGAATTTGTATAGGCCTACAGGTCCTAGAGCAACTTTAAAGTTTAGTATACGGAGAGACAGACGCCCAACTCAATCTGCATTGGGGTTATCTTTTTTCAGTCAGTAAGCAGGCTAGCTTTGACAGAGTGTGGCCTTACAGCGAACTGTGTGAGCAAACACAACTTCAACTGATTTTCAACTTGTCTTGATTTGAACGTTAGCTTAAAAATAGGCACTTGAGGCCTAATAGAATCCTTGAAACATCAAAGGGGATGGTAGATGTGAGGCTGGACAAAGGACAACTTAGTTCAAGGCCTTAAATGATTTACTTGCCTTAGCAGAATTTACTAATCAATATCTCAGACAGTGTTTTTCATGTATCAGTTTAACTAGTGAAATATATTGTGCTTATGGCAAGACAGCACAAGGTCAAAAAGAAGCACAAAAACACTGAAAGGGCCACTTTGCCACCAGGAGTAAACCTTACAGTGCATTCGTCACTGACAGATATAACATACAAGATAACCTTGCCTACGTCTTGTTTATTTGTTGTGACACAAGCTCACGTGGCCAGTAAACAGTACATCGAAACATCTGGAAAATCCAACATAAAGTGTGCCCTTCAGTTTTGAGAAGGTCATATGCCGTACAAGAGATCTATTTGGGACCTTGAGACTTTTGAAGTGAGCAGCTATTTAAATGTGTATATTAATTACTGTCACTACTGTACACCATGCAGGCACTCCTAGAACTGGATTTCTGTAGAACATATGGCTCTATGGGGCATATTATGCATTATACCGTGCTATGGAAAACAGAAACATGGATAAGTTGATAAATAGTAAATCAATCACGGATCTATTCAAAGTGCTGCATAGGACAATTGCTTGAAGTTTTTAGATTTGTTAATAAATCATGTATTTCCCAACCAGGGTCATTTCAAATAAAACGCATATGGAAAACAGCCTGATATCTTTTTTTTTTTTTGCAACCAAATCTCAATTCTTTATGTAAAGAGATGTAATAGAATGATCCAGACATGTTTTCTTACAATTTCACTTGTTTTGAGAAACCTACCCCATCCAGGGATTCATTTCCTCATCCTATTTGTGCAGTACGGGGGCTCTGAAGAAAACATGAACAAAGGCTCCAAAAACACCAAATACGTCCTTTTAGAAACTGAAAAGGTATTAGTATAGTGATACAGTTGTACACATGAAATTGTGTCATTCCACACTTTATCCGTAAAGTTATATTCCATATTGTTGAAACTTCAGCGATACCTCTCTGTTCATTCTACAGGTAACTGCAAAAATAAAGGAAACACTTGAGTAAATGAGGGACACAAAGTATACAGAAAGCAGGTGCTTCCACACAGGAATTTCCAGACACTTGTAGAATCTATGCCAAGGCGCATTGAAGCTGTTCTGGCAGCTCGTGGTGGCCCAACTCCCTATTAAGATACTTTATGTTGGTGTTTCCTTTATTTTGGCAGTTAACTGTAGCAGAAGGCTACACAGAGAATGGAACAGCTGGATAGGGAAAACAGCTCTAGTCACACAAAATGGAATGTAACGTTGCAGATAAAGTTCGGAATGACAATTTCAGGGTGTACAACCTCTAAAGACCTGCATCACTATGCTGGGAGCATTTCCGTTTCTAAAATGATGTATTTTAGTGTTTTTAGAGCATTTTGTAATGTTTTTTTAGAGTCCCTGTATTACACAACTAGGCCGAGGAAATGAATCGCTGGTCAGGGTCAGTTTCTCAAAAACAAGTGAAATTGCCCAATAAAATAAGTAATTGGATGCTATTTACATCAAACATGTTGATTTGGTTGTAAAAAGAAAAAAAGACTTGAGATGACTGAGCAAGAAAACATTTGGGTCAAAATAAGACCAGTATTCTCATGGAAGGAAAAATATGTACATTAGATAGAGGGAGCTGAAAAGATGTTCAAACCAACAGGGACTCTGGATCATCTGCTTGGCCCATTGCCGATGTTACCGCATGGTACGTTGCATACTGTGACAAATAAACATTGCTATTTCATTTGACAGTCAAGGTGAAGTCATATCTATCACAGACTTTTAAACTCCAAGGCCACTAAGAAAAACCGACAGGGACAAATGACTGTGCAGCTTATCCACCCAGAGTGAATCCACTGAATCAGTGCAGAAGTCCAGTGTAGAATATAATAGTCCTCAGTTTCAGGTCATTGGGTTTCACTGAAAGCTAGAACAGCTGAATAAGTCCGAATGTAATAATTTATGCATTGTGTCCATGTTCTGAATCAAGGCCATGCAAAATGTGTATAGCAGCACCAACTGTGTACGACTTCACTAGGCAGCAACATTTTCTGGAGGACTAATGGTTCAAATGAGCAGTCCTCATTTTAGATGGTTAACTCTCTCCTTCAGCAATTGACATAGGACTCATTTTGCAGCAATATTTAATTGCCAGCAATATTTCTTAGCCTAGGTTCTCATTAGCCAACAGCTTAATTCTGTAGCTCATTACTTTAATTGATTTGATAACCTAGAACTGGTGTAGGGTTTCACAAAACATTGCAATTGATCAAATATAATTCACATCATGGTTAAGGATAATGAACTTGCTTTCTATTCATGATGTCAAAATACATTATTAGTTGCAGACCACAAAGCAAGCGCACATCTCATTTTTCCTTTACAGAGACACTAGCTAAAAAAGATTTTAATCAGTTAATCAGTTAGATGACAATAAATACGTGCCATCAAAATATTGCCATCAATATTTTAGATTGCTAATATTGTTAGCTCCAAAATAACAGGAAATAATCATGAGGACAGCTGGCAAGTCAACAAGTAGAACATCTCAAATAATTTGACTTAACTCATGATAATGTCAATTTGTGAAGATGAGCCAATTTTTTATTTATTTTTTCAAAATATTTTTTATTGAACACACACAAGAATGATGCAAGACAGGTATACAATTCTTATCTAAACATAAAAGAGCAGACAGGAAAAACAAGACCCAGAGTTTTAGGTACAAAACAAACAATACAAAACACGACATACAGAACAAGGACATGTAGAAAGAAAGAGGGTAGATGTAGCCCCCCCACTTATTCCCCCCCCCCTTATTCCCCCCTATCCCCCCCTCCCAACTGCTCGGGTGGCAGGGCCAGCACATGCTGCCCAAAGGTAATTAAAATATTACAATTGTGAGTGCGTTAATAAGTAAGATGAGCCAATTTTGACAGACCACTCACTAACGATTGGCAGACCACTCACTCACAGACCACATTACAAATCTGTTTCAAGTAATAAAACTCGAACAATTGCTCAAAGTGTGTCTGTAACATGTGTAACATGCAACCAAGCACAAAAGATGGCTTGTTTCCCAGTACTGCTGAAATTATTCCTTCCATTTCCTTTTGTTTATAAGCATTGATTTTTAAAGGCCGAAATGGTGAAAGCAATATGGTAGAAACTCAATTTACATTATTTTAACATCAAAGAGGGACCAGCAGGGAAAGAGTGACTTAACACCATATTGCTATTACCTGCTAAATTGAATCTATTGGAGAGTATTTGTATACATTGTACAGCCCGGAACTCCAACCCTGGTCGTAAACGCACCACATCCAGACCACCAAAGAAGACAGTATTAACACTTTATTAACGCGCCTTGTGCAAGCCAACAGCTGGCCTCAGATCTTGGACCAGCAGATTGAACCTTGGCAGCCATCAATCTGAATAACAGGGTGACCTACACCTAATGGGTATGATCGACCAGCAATGAGAAAATACTAATTTATTCATAGCGTGAAGTAGGAGCCTTGCCTGGGCTCTGTCTGTGAGGCAGCCTGGCCAGAGTGATTAGCATCCATCGCAGTCCATTACCTCAGACAGACAGATTGAGCTCTGACAGACGAAGGAGACAGTCCAGGGAGCACAAAATTGAGATGGGAAAAAGGGATGGAGAAATAAGACAAGACTGCCTCCCTAAACAAATAACACAATTTAGACACTGTCTACCATGCTAGAATTTTCTATGATCAAATGGGATCAAAAAGCTTGATGAGATCAGACATCAAACAATTCATCAAACGATGTACTGTATCTCATATGAGAAAGATGCATGAGATATATTTGCAATAAACACCACAGAAAGATGCAACATCCAATACTGTCACGCCCTGACCGGTGTTTAGGTCAGGGTGTGACTGGGGGGGGTTATCTAGTTTTTAGATTTCTAGGTTGGTGGATTGTGTGGTTCCCAAATAGAGGCAGCTGGTAATCGTTGCCTCTAATTGGGGATCATATTTAGGTAAGCTTTTTACCCATCTGCATTTGTGGGATATTGTTTGGGAACTACGACTTCACGGTCTTTGGAAGGTTTGGGTTTAGTTTCACTTTGTATTAAAAAGATGTGGAACTCAATGCAAGCTGCACCTTGGTCTGCCAATTTTGAAGAACGTGACAAAGACAGATCTATTGTGTTGATATACCAACACATGCACAGACTGAGGTAGTTTGAGGTGAGAAGAAAACATAGGAAGAATGTCTTTAAGAGTAAACTAACATGAATGATCAATTACCTCGACTAACCTGTTCCCCCTGCACATTGACTCGGTACCGGTACCCCCTGTATATACAGTGGGGAGAACAAGTATTTGATACACTGCTGATTTTGCAGGTTTTCCTACTTACAAAGCATGTAGAGGTCTGTCATTTTTATCATAGGTACTCTTCAACTGTGAGAGACGGAAACTAAAACAAAAATCCAGAAAATCACATTTTTAGGTAATTAATTTGCATTTTATTGCATGACATAAGTATTAACTGCACCTGTTTGAACTCGTTACCTGTGTAAAAGACACCTGTCCTGTCACACTGACCATTATTTGAGTTGTTTGTTTCTATGTTTTGTTTGGTCAGGGTGTGATATGAGTGGGCATTCTATGTTGCATGTCTAGTTAGTCTGTTTCTATGTGTTTTGGCCTGATATGGTTCTCAGAGGCAGGTGTTTGTCATTGTCTCTGATTGGGAACCATATTTAGGTAGCCTGTTTTGTATTGTGGTTTGTGGGTTATTGTCTGTGTCTAGTTGCATGTTAGCTGTGTCTAGTTGCATTTTGTTTTGTTAGTTTGTTCAGTTTACTTCGTGTTTTTCGGCATCCATTAAAATTATGCATTCACACCACTCTGCGCTTTGGTCCGCTTCTTAAGACGATCGATCGTGACATGTCCACACACTCAAACAGACTCCAACCTCTCCACAATGGCCAAGACCAGAGAGCTGTGTAAGGACATCAGGGATAAAATTGTAGACCTGCACAAGACTGGGCTACAGGACAATAGGCAAGCAGCTAGGTGAGAAGGCAACAACTATTGGCGCAATTATTCGAAAATTAAAAAAAAGTAACAAATGGTAACTAACTGCAACAAATTATTAAATACCTGGTAATTGAGCATCACTGTCAACGCAATAGTTGGCAGTAAACATTGAAAATGTGATGTGTTGTGGTTTTTTAAAATTTGATTTATTTGCGTTATTGTAGTCAGCCTATAGACAACCCAGAACACTGAACGTTTCCATAGGGGCAGTCTCTGCACACTAGTTGACTACACAACTGCTGTGGTTTGGTTGTCTGATTGCAATTGACCAATTCAAGGTCTGTGACTAAGGAAATCCAATGTGTAAGAGTGGCGCTAACAGTCTGGGAGTTAGCTCTTTGTGCAGGGGCTAGATACAGACCTGGAGGGTTCTTCCTCAGAGACTGTGCTCAGCCAAGCCTTAGCTGACACTCAGTAGCCAGATGTCACCCTAGCTGAGAGAGCTCCTTCGGGTGAAATTACAAACTCAATTGGCATTGAATTATATGTCCTTGAGCATTCTTTCTTTGTGGCACCCCACAAAGATGCAATATTCACTGAATAGCCCATTGACAAACCAGTTTCATACTGCAGCAGCCCTGCATTATGTCCAACATCTCAAATCTCTCAAGATAGCTATGGCAAACGATTGATTAACCCAGTGGATGATTACACACAGCTAAATTATACAGCTTTAATTATGTATTGCGACATTGTGTTTGCCTTTTTAAAACCATTTTCCTGTTTGTTGATTAAAATACCTGATATTAAATGTGATTTGTCACATGCTTCCTGACTAACAGTGAAAGTATTACTTAAAAACAATTCAGAGAGACAAATAATAGACAATAACACATAAATACACAACTTGGCTCTATATACACCAGTACTGAGTTTGAGCTTATTTCTCAAATGTTGTACTGTTAGTGAGGGTTTCTCCTTTTCTAAGATAATCCATCCACCTGACAGATGTGGCATATCAACAAGCTGATTAAACAGTATAATCATTACACAGGTGACCTTGTGCTGGGGACAATAGAAGGCCACTAAAATATGTTTGTCACACAACACAATGCCACAGATGTCTCAAGTTTTGAGGGAGTGTGCAATTGGCATGTTGAATGCAGGAGTGTCCACCAGAGCTGTTGACAGAGAATGTAATGTTCATTTGTGACAACATTCCACAGGCCACAATCAACAGCCTGATAAACTCTATGCAAAGGAGATGTGTTGCACTGCATGAGGCAAATGGTGGCCACACCAGATACTGTTCGGTTTTCTGATCCACGCCACTAACCTTTTTTTTTAAGGTACACTACATGACCAAAAGTATGTGGATACCTGCTCATCGAACATCTCATTCCAAAATCACGGGCATTAATATGGTGTTGGTCCCCCATTTGCTGCTATAACAAACTCCACTCTTCTGGGAAGGCTTTCCATTCAGCCACAAGAGCATTAGTAAGTTTGGGCACTGATGTTGGGCGATTAGGCCAGGCTCGCAGTCGGCAATCCAATTCATACCAATGATGTTCGGTGAGGTTGAGGTCAGGGCTCTACGCAGGCCATTCAAGTTCTTCCACACCGATCTCAACAAATCATTTATGTATGGACCTCGCTTTGTGCACAGGGGCATTGTCATGCTGAAACAAGAAACGGCCTTCTCCAAACTGTTGCCACAAATATTTCTAGAATGTCATTGTATGCTATAGCGTTAATATTTCCCTTCACTGGAACTAGGGGGCCAAGGCCGAACCATGAAAAACAGCGCCAGTCCATTATTCCTCCTCCATCAAACTTTACAGTTCGGGCAGGTAGCGTTCTCCTGGCCTCTGTCAAACCCAGATTATTCCATTGGACTGCGAAATGGTATAGCGTAATTCATCACTCCAGAGAACGTGTTTCCACTGTTCAAGAGTCCAATGGCGGTGAGCTTTACACCACTCCAGCCGACACTTGTGCATGGTGATCTTAGGCTTGTGTGCGGCTGCTCGGCAATGGAAACCCATTTCATGATTCTCCCGACGAATTCTTGTGTTGATGTTGCTTCCGGAGGCAGTTTGAAACTCAGTAGTGAGTGTCGCAACAGAGGACATACAATTTTTTCACGCTGCGCACTTCAGCACTCAGCGGTCCCATTCTGTGAGCTTCTGTGGCCTAACACTTCGTGACTGAGCCGTTGTTGCTCCTAGACGTTTCCACTTCACAATAACAGCACGTACAATTGACCGGGGCAGCTCTAGCAGGGCATTAATGTTCCAAACTCACTTGTTGGAAAGGTGGCATCCTATTGGGACACAGTGGTCTAAGGCACTGCATTGCTAGTGCTAGAGGTGTCACTACAGACCTGGGTTCAATCCTGGGCTATATCACAACCTGTCAGCAACGGGTGTGGCTGAAATAGTTGAATATACTAATATGAAGGAGGGTCCACATACTTTTCTATATATAGTGTATCTGTGATCAACAGATGCAAATCTGTATTCCCAGTTATATGTAATCTATAGATTAGTGCCTAATACATTTATTTCAATTGACTGATTTCCTTACATGAACTGTAATTCAGTAAAATCTTAGAAATTGCTGCATGTTGCATTTACATTTTTATTCAGTGAAGGTAGGGGTAAAGGGACACTGCAGATAGTCTACGAGGCTATTTGGTTAAATATTTAGAAGTCTTATGGCTTGGGGGTAGAAGCTGTTCAGGGCCCAGTTGGTTCCAGACTTCGTGAATCAGCTGATTTGGTAATTTCCCTCGAAACCTGCAATCATAGGCATCAGTGATGATATTTAACTGGGTAGGAAATGAGGTGTTCCTGAGCATCGGGGGCCCAGGTGGCTAATTCAAAGTTGGATCATCGGATAACGCCACAGATCTTCCCACGTTAATTTCAGCACTGCTTCCTTCATCTAAAAATCCCCCATTGTCCTTCGCAGCAGTGCGACTTAAACCATCTAAGGGGATTCATTCATATGTGCTGTATTGAAACAGAGCTAATTAAATGGGAAAGGATAACAGGTCATTGGATGCTTCTGTGGGTGAAGGATAAAATAGGGTGATTGATGAATGGATGCAATATATATCCAGGAAGTTGAAATATTTGGAACCCATGTTCAAGGCTACAACCCTGTCAAAAAGGTTGCTGTATATTTATACTGGTCTTATTTTTCTCCACCACTGAGCGATATAGAGAGTATAGAATTAGTGGTGGTTGGATGTAGAGAGCAATGACATAGATCATAGGCGTTGCAGTCCGCATGTTTCATGCTGTGGCAGGAGCGGGTGGTCAGACTGACAACTCTGAAATGTGTTTTTTTTTGTCCCGCAGATTGTTGAAACGATTGTCTTTCTGTTTTGTATTGAATTAACACTAGAAAGGCAGAGAGCGTCATAATGAAGCAAAACAAATGTAAAATGTTTTATTACTCTGCCATATTTAAAGTCATGTCCCCCCCATCCTTGACTTTTCCTAAATACATCTATATAAACACACTGTCATTGTTAGAATCTTAATATCACACACAGAACTGGCGTTATAACCAGTTTTAGGAAGGCATGTAATTTGTTGAATGGTCCCCCCCCCCCCCCCCCCCCCCGATAGTTGAAGGTGCCATGCCAAGATAATCACCCCGATAATTGCCTCGAAACTGAACCTAAACTACACCAAAGCTAATTTCATACATATAACAACAGAAATAAATGAAGTAAAGTATGACGAGGGCGAAAGGGGGGGAATGCGTGAGTTGATGAGTAAGAGGAAGCATAGAATGCATAGAAAATTAGCCTGATAGGCACCATGAACAAAGCGAGACTGGAGCTCCCTTCCTCTGCACAAAATAAAGCCAGTACACAGCAGCTATACTCCACACTCAGACTTGATCAATGCAAGGCAAGAAAGAAAGTTTGTGTCCGACAGTTGCCATCGACTGGGACACAATAAAGAGAAAAACGAAGACTATTACACACTACAACCCAACAAAGGCACAGTTAAGTTTACATACACTTAGGTTGGAGTCATTAAAACTCGTTTTTCAACCACTCCACAAACTTCTTGTAAACAAACTATCGTTTTGGCAAGTCGGTTAGGACATCTACTTTGTGCATGACACAAGTCATTTTTTCCAACAATTGTTTACAGACAGATTATTTAACTTATAATTCACTGTATCACAATTCCTGTGGGTCAGAAGTTTACATACACTAAGTTGACTGTGCCTTTAAACAGTTTGGAAAATTCCAGAAATTTATGTAATGGCTTTAGAAGCTTCTGAGTGGCTAATTTACATCATTTGAGTCCTCATGATGCCATCCATTTTGTGAAGTGCACCAGTCCCTCCTGCAGAAAAGCACCCTGACAACATGATGCTGCCACCCCCGCGCTTCATGGTTGGGATGGTGTTCTTCGGCTTGCAAGCCTCCCCCTTTTTCCTCCAAACATAACGATGGTCATTATGGCCAAACAGTTCTTTTTTTTTTTATCAGACCAGAGGACATTTCTCCAAAAAGTACGATCTTTGTCCCCATGTGTAGATGCAAACCGTAGTCTGGCTTTTTTTTAATGGCGGTTTTGGAGCAGTGGCTTCTTCCATGCTGAGCGGCGTTTCAGTTTATGTCGATATCGGACTCGTTTTACTGTGGATAAAGATACTTTTGTACCTGTGCAAACCAGCATCTTCACAAGGTCTTTTGCTGTTGTTCTGGGATTGATTTGCACTTTTCACACCAAAGTACATTCATCTCTAGGAGACAGAACGCATCTCCTTCCTGAGCGGTATGATGGCTGCGTGGTCCCATGGTGTTTATACCTGCATACTATTATTTGTACAGATGAACGTGGTACCTTCAGGCGTTTGGAAATTGCTCCCAAGGATGAACCAGACTTATGGAGGTCTACAATTTTTTTTCTGAAGTCTTGGCTGATTTCTTTACATTTTCCCATGATGTCAAGCAAAGAAGCACTGAGTTTGATGGTAGGCCTTGAAATACATCCACAGGTACACCTCCAATTGACTCAAATCATGTCAATTAGCCTATATGTAAACAATTGTTGGAAAAATGACTTGTGTTATGCACAAAGTAGATGTCCTAACCGACTTCCCAAAACTATAGTTTGTTAACAAGAAATTTGTGGAGTGGTTAAAAAACTAGTTTTAATGACTCCAACCTAAGTGTATGTAAACTTCCAACTTCAACTGTAGCCTACAGTATCATAAATGAATGAAAATGTTATTGTTCTCCCCCCCTCAAAATGTTGTATTCTAGTCACCTAAGACCTTCATAAACACAACCAAATGATTATTTTTCCAATAGATATATTCTATGTATTAGACTGTTAGAATGTTGACGGACGTGTCATTGGCAAAAAGGGGGTGGGGTCAATGAGGCCTAATGTTTACCTTTTCACATGTGAGTTCCAAATATCTCTAACGGTCACCCCAGTGTGAGTTGTTTTATACACGTGATGTCAGAATGCACTCACTGTTCCAAAATGTGATTATTACACAACAGGACAGTTAACCATCACTGCCTGCTAATTATCTATAGGCTGTTTCAACTTGTCAATTTCAAATTATTTTCTAACAACAGTTTGAATTGAGGTGTGTTCTGCCTCATTAATTCACATTGAAGTAGTCCATTTCAGTGTTGCGGACAATTTATGTTTGAGGCTTTACTGAGCTGGATAAACTTCTCTCTTCCAGGAGAACCCACCGCACTTCACTCATGTTTGCGCAGATCAAGTATGCATATATTTGTGCAGTTTTGCAAGAATTTGAATGTTTTCTTGCTGGTGCTCGCATTGCCTTCCTTGTTGTTTTCCTTACACATAATAACTTTGGACATGTGTGCATTCCTATCAGAGAAAGTTCCTTATTTTCTGTATATTGTGTTGTCATTTCTACTGTAGACACATACAGTATGTATGTAAATATGAATGTATGTATCGAGCATAATGTATTTACAATTTTATTCTCATGTTTTCAATTACTGATGACAAATAATACATTCTGATTATTTTGCATATATTGTAATGGACACCTACGATGTGTGTAAAATACTTTTTTGAAGGTTTTACTGATTATAATGAGCTAAGCTATTTGCCAGCTATGTATGTTTGTTGACATTATACAATGCATTCTGGGTGTCACGTAATCTGCCAGACCAAAGATGTTATAATGAGGTGAAAGAATGGTTCACTCATCTTTTGGGTAAACTTCCGGAAGTGAATGAAGGGAAGTGTATGATCGTAGACGACACACCCCCTTCAACATGCATACTATAAACAGACCAAACTCATCGTCTCCTCTTATTATCTTTGGTTGATGCGAAAAAAAAACATGACGGCGCGCACAAACTACCCATCGTCGGATTTCTTTTGATTTCTAGAAAGTGTTTTACTCAAGTATTTTGATCAATGGTGAGCTCACCCGTGATGTGATTAATTATAAATAGTCATTTCTATTAGCTCATTCATATTGTAGTTTCTGTCAGCCGAGAGTTATACAAATATGCCCGCCTGTGTTATGTCAATCTTTCCTCAGTTAGCGCTTGGACAAATGTCGCCTGTATTTTTCCGGTTTGGTCTGTGAATGTCTGAACATTGCATCCAAAAATAAACTGCTTGCATTCTGGACATAACTTTGTAAGTACTGTGTTTGTGCAAAATGTTTCTGGAAAAAAAACAGTCTGGCCAGCTCAAGTGCTGATTGTTGAGTCATTCCAAACTGGACGTTCTAAATACGCGTTCTAATCACACTGGTTCTAATCACACTGGTTTGATCGTATGCTACAGGGACCACTGTAGAATGATCGCACCCGTGTGATCAAATGCGTGATCAAATGCGCCTATGTTTGGTCTCAATTAAATAGCCTGTCGGCTGCATGGGCGAAGAACAATGTCGCAGTTGTCTTTCCAAGGCAAATCATTTCCTATATATGATAGGCTATAGTTAAAGTTCCAACATCGACTGGAATTAAATATTAAATGCACATTTACTCGATTTGTAAATCGTCCCGCCCCTAAAGGTTATGCAAAACGTAGTTCAAGTCAAGTGTAAGTGTCCGCTCACTTACTCTATATCGCCCCAACTCTGCTCTCTTTCAACATTTAATGTTCAGCTTATTGGCTGATATAGCCAGATAATACCGATAGCCTAATATAATGGGCCACGTGAGAATCTCTGGTGTTCTTAACCTCTTTCTGTATATGGGGCAAAAATACTGGTACCGGGGCTGCCAAGCGAGCTGCGACACATACGCTTAAAATGACATTTGCGAGACTGCCGGCAGGACCCGGGAAGAAGAAATCAGTCCTGCGCAGACCTCCAGTTGGACGTTGAAAGCATCTGCTTGGCCCCCTGGTAGCAAACTTAACACAACTTTGGAGAAATAGTGTATTACCCAAATATGTTTTGACAGATGAATAAATTCAGTTTTATTTGTCATTTCTGGTGTAATTGCATAGCTTTGGCAGCAGAAGGCGGTTGCATTCATGCCATTAACACTCAGTTGAATTGACAATTGTTTGTGTGTGTGTGTGTGTGTGTCAAGCACAAAACTCTGACCTGACCTCACCTTTGTCGACCTGACAAAAGCTTTTTGGCACCATGTTTCATCTTCCTATGGCAACTTCTGCCTCACAATCAGTACAAAAAAGACTGAAGTTATTTACCAACAGTGGTGGAAAAAGTTCCCAATTGCCATACATGAGTAAAAGTAAAGATACAGTGATAGAAAACGACTCAAGTAAAAGTCACCCAGTAAAATTCTACTTGAGTAAAAGTCTAAAAGTACATGGTTTAAAATATACGTAAGTATCAAAAGTAAATGTAATAACTAAAATATACTTAAGTATCAAAAGTAAAAGTATAAATCATTTTTTGTTCCTTATATTAAGCTAACCAGACGGCACCATTTTTTTTTTTAAATTTGTATTTTTTATTTTTATATACGGATAGCCAGAGGCACACTCCAACATTCCAACATAATTTACAAAACGAAGCATGTGTGTTTAGTGAGCTCGCCAGATCAGAGGCAGTAGGGATGACCAGGGATGTTCTGTTGATAAGTTTGTGAATCTGACCACTTTCCTGTTCTGCTTAGCATTCAAATTGTAACGAATACATTTGGGTGTCAAGGAAAATGTTTGGAGTAAAAAGTGCATTATTTACTTTAGGAATGTAGTGAAGTAAAAGTAGTAAAACATAAATAGTAAAGTAAAGTACAGATACCCTCAAAAAACGACTTACTTTAAAGTATTTTTACTTAAGTACTTTATACCACTGTGTACCAACCTGACCCTGGTAATCCTTACGTGGACCCAAGGCTAATGCAGCTTTTGGTCGCCTGCTAGATTCGGTGTTGGAAAGGACTGGCATCAAACTGGCAACAAAACTGAAGGTTTAGCAGGAAGTCATATTACAGATCATTACTTATGGCTGCAAAACCTGGACAGTCTACCAACCCCATGCCAGGAAACTAAATCACTTTTCACCTGAACTGTTTGAGGAACCAGCTGAGGATCAAGTGGCAGGACAGAATCCCAGACATTGAAATCTTCAGCCGTGTCCCGACATGACATTCCCACACTGCTTATGAAAGCACAGCTCAGATGGGAGGGCCATGTGACCAGGATGCCTGCTACCAGTCTCCCTAAGCAGATCTTCTTCGGAGAGCTGAAGAATGAGAAGTGAGCCAAGGTGGGCCAAATAAATGCTTTAAAGACACCCTGAAGGTTTCCCTCGAGCTTTAACATCAATCTAAGGTCATGGGAAAGCCGTACTCAGGATCGTCCCACCTGGCGGAGTCTCATCTGGGGTGGCGCTACTACCTATGAAACCAGCAGGACCAAGAATGCCATGGTGTAAAGACAACAGCGGAATACCAGTATTAACAGAGCCATCCCTCAGGAGACTGGTAACAAGATAACATGTCCAGTGTGCCAAACAGTGTTCCAGGCTCAGATTGGTCTCATCAGCCATCTGCGCACTCACTGTACCGCAGACTCATCCCAATGAATTGTGTCATAGTCATCAACTTATGATGGACGAAGAAAGGAAAGAAAATATGTGTGTGTGTGTGTGTGTGTGTGTGTGTGTGTGTGTGTGTAAGAGAAACAGAGAAAGAGAGAGAGAGAGAGAGAGAGAGAGATTCCTGCACTGCACTAGTTAGAGTGGAGAAGGACAATTTTCATTGTAATTCCACCCGAGGAGCTCTGTCTTCTAGGGTGTCGTCTGGCCACCAATCCTCCAGGTCTGTATCTAGCCCCTGCACAAAGAGCTCCCAGAATGTTAGCGCCACAATTACACACTGGATGTCCTCACAGACCTTGAGTTGGTCAATGCAATCAGACAGCCACTTCACACGGACCCCCAGGCAGACTGGAGCTACAGTATTTCGAAGGCTGGGCAAAAAAATAACAACAAAGCTGCTGTGCAAAAATGTGATTGACAAGGGCCCACGTATGACATGTTTGCAATGTCACCATCAAGGTACTTTGATATCGGTGACTTTATTGAAAGGCTTTTCTTTTTTGGAAGTTTCCTTATTACATTTCGGAGATAAGATCACATAGAAATGATAGGAGATATATTTTGATTTGGAGATGTGATTTGAAGGAAATTACCCCTGAAGGACTGGGATTGTATAAACAAATCTAGCAAACTGTCTAATATCATACAAACCAATCCATCTTTAACTGACATATACAGATGCTGTTTGAGATTTACAAAGAACATGAAGGGTTATTGCATTATTCTCTCACACAAAATTACACAAACACAGACCAATGAGATGTTTGTATCCATGATGGCGAGGTAACATAATTCAATAAGAGCCATTATCAAAACATATCCACATCCAAATGACATTTGGATCTGATGTGTACTGAATGAGCACACTGAAATACATCCAAATAACGATAGCCATGCAAATCCTGGAAAGTGCATCATCATCATCGATTAGTGCATCAATTGTTTGACCTAAGCACATTTTTCTATGTAAGGAGCAGCTCTAAAGAAATAGGACAAAATTACTTTGTGGGTCACAATATTGTTGAAAAATGCTATCATGCTCATGCATTCAGATATTGATTTAAAAAGTATCAGTCACTGACTGTCTAGTCCAGGCGGCATGGTCGGCAATTCCTGCTGCTTCTAATGATATTCATTAGTCTAATGATACAAAGGACTGATTTCATTTTCTGCCCTTTCTGGAGCACTGAGACAGGGCAACACAAATACGATTGTAAAGTCAACAAAATATGTCCATGTATGCATGTCTGTTGAGCATGTCTTCTACCACAACAAGCTGTAAGGTCAATGAAAACCATTTGATTGCAAGTCGTTCGCTGTTCAGTTAGCCGCCATGGGAAACTTCTCAAGGCGAATATGTCCATCTCCCATGGCTTGACTTGCATGCAGCCTAAGAGAAGTATGTTATACAGCTAGGTTCGGTGAAAAGATACAGAGAAGAGCAATCGGACAAGCTTGCTTTGCCATTTTACCATGCTCCCTTGTCATGTGTTGATGCATTCGTAGTTAAGACTATGGACACAACATGTATTTCCAAATGTTAGACAGTGGGGTAAACTGAGCTTTTTAAAAAAAATAAAAACAATTACATTCAGCATCACTCGGTCAAGAGAAACATAGTATCCTTCTACCAACAAAGATATCTACATATATTTCAGGATAGTGTGTATCCCTGGAAACAATCAGAATTAGTGTAAACATTACAGTTTTGAAAACATTCCTTGTTCCAAAAAAAGTGGTCTCTTGGCTCAATTTACCCCGTACATACTCTGGGTATGCGATAAGTTGAGCTGCAGTCAGTTGAGCTGAGGGACAGGGTAAGTTAAAACCCTGGATGTGTCAATATGTAGTTCATACATGCATAATCTATGAGCAGAGTTACTGTTTTACCTCAATAATTTTCCCTACATTGTCTCCTACGTGGGCTAGCCCCCTAGCAATTAGAGTTCTAGCCAATGATCTTCATTCCCTCGTATTTTGAGTGGCAATGAGGTTGCAGGGCGGGCCCAATGGCACAGTAGACACAGTAGAGAGAGAGCCATGACGTGGTGCACATATCTGCACATATGTGACGAAGTACGCAATTTTCGGGGACTACTTTTAGCTTGTGATTGTGATTGATTTACATGGTTTTAAAAGGTAGTGGTAATATTGTAAAGGATGGCAAATGTGCCAAATTTGCTTAATTTAAAGATAAAATAATGGTTAAAAGCCTGGGTAAAAGACTTGCTGGGACCAAAATTGGCATGTATGATCAGTTTCCGAAGGAAATTGCAGAACGGCGTAAAGTTCTGTATCCAATTTTCAAAGAAAATTGATTAAAAGGGAAACGAGTAACTCTCGTCGTTGATAAACTATATATTGATAACCAGTTCAGAGACACAAAGACGACTCCATGGTTATTTTAAAAATTACAAAGTTCTCATAGATGAGGAAAATAATGAAACACAATTCTAGTCTGGTTATGGATTGTAACAATACAAAAACAAAAAAAATAGTTTTTGTATATCTTCACATATAACTAATTGGAACACACAAGCACTAATTCAACATGGTGAAGATAAAAACTATGTAAACAGAATGCACAGTATGTGTGGATAGTGTGGTGTGTTTATTTTTTATTTTATTTGTTATGTTTGGGAAAGTTGAGTGAGTGAGTAATGAAATGGTTGCATATCCCAGAACCAATGTATTGCTGTGAGCCGGGGTATGAGAGGGCTTTCAATGTTGTTCAGATGATGGATATACTTTAATAATGAATTATACATCTTATTTATTTATTGCCCTATCATGGTGGAACCGTTTTAAAATAAATTATACATTTGATTTATTTATTGTCCTATCATGGGGAACTACATATTTTAAATAAATTATATCTAATTATTTATTTATGATCCTAATTTAATGGTACAGTCCACAACCCTATACCCTAGACACCCACCTGAATGACCCAGATACTAAGGAGAAGTCCCTAACTGTTTTATGGGCTTGCTGTAAGCGGTCTGTATGCAGCCAAAATGCGGTTAGAGACCAAGAGCAGCACTGCCCACTCAAGATTCTGAGCCTGCTTGGCAGGGTTGGTCCTGCAAAGCCAAAGCCCCCTAAAGGGAGAGCATACTATACAAGGAAATTTTCAAAGCTGCTAATGAGAACCTGGATGACCTTGTACCTAGCCGGTGGGGATTCTGGTGGGGTGCCCCCACCCAGGCAGTGGCAGTGCTAGCAACACTAGCTGCAGTAACCCATGGGGAGGGGTCACACTTGGACATTCAGAGAGGGGGTATATTATTGTGACCCTGGTGCCACAATATCAAAAGTCTGACTGCATGGAGATGCTTGGGAATATGGTCAATACGGGTGACCGTATTGTGGGTGTTTCAGGGAAACACATTTGACCTCCATCATCTAGGATGTGACAATGGTTAATAAAATCTCTCAATTTCTGCCAATTTTTTTGTTGCGGTCTTGCAGGCCTTCTCATGCAGCTGCAACAGTAAGTGCATTTGTAAATCAGGACCTTTCTTGAGTTGGGCTCTGGGATGGTGCAACTGTTGAGAATGTTTATGGTTGTGTGATGGGAAAGGGTTGAGTGTGTGTGGGTGTATGTGTGTATCCCACAACTGTTGCGAAGGAGTAAAAGATGTTAGGGACAATAGAGGATGATCCACAGCTATATATAATACAAATCGAGGTGAGGGCGATGGAAATGCATTTGGCAGTTGATCTACTTCAATTTGGTAAATGGCACTGTGTGCTCTTTTCGAAGGATGGATCCTAGTCTGTTCAGGGCTATGGGATGCGGGGGGTCAGAGGTGGTATGCCGGGCATTGGGATGACGGCCCAGCTCGGGATGAGGAGGACTTTTAGCGGGTGGAATGGTGGGGACCAATTGGAGGTTCACTTATTAGCAATGCAAATATCATGGTACAGCTATATATAGACACTCAATCATCATGTTACTTTTTAATGGTATGTTTACAAACATATATTTTGATAAATAACATTGAAAGTTGTGTCTCATTATGGTAAGTGGTGAAATAAGTACAGCCAGTTATAATTGTAATGGCTTAGCAGATAATAAGAAAAGACGATCAGTATTTACCTGGCTAAAAGAGATATCTATTGTTTACAGGAAACCCATTCAACAATTTTAGATGAAGTTTTGTGGAAAAAGGACAGGGGGGGTGAAATATATTTCTCCCATGGGCAAAGAAATTCAAAAGGGGTGATGGTTTTAATTAACAGTAATTTTGATCCAAATGTGCAAATTGTCCAAACAGATCATGAAGGTAGATGGATTATTTTAAATATGTTATTGGACAATAAACAGATATGGCTTATTAACCTATACGGTCCAAATAATGATGATCCAAGCTTCTTTGAAAATATATATAAGAATGTATCAACTCTATAAGCAACACTAGACTCTATTATTATGGTGGGAGATTTTAATATGGTCTTAAATACCTCTATGGACCGGAAAGGAAATCACACTACAAACTATCACCCTCATGAATGTCATGGATATATTGGAATTAGTGGATATATGGAGACTTAAATACCCTGACCTAGTGAGATATACATGGCGGAGGCTTAATCAAGCTAGTAGTCTTGACTACTTTCTTATGTCATTCTCTCTGGCACCAAAAGTTTTAAAAAGTGTTGATAGGGGACAGAATGCGGTCAGATCATCACATAATTGGCATATATATTACTCTTACAGAATTTCTACGTGGGCGAGGATATTGTAAATTTAATCAAAGCCTACTAGATGATAAATTGTTTAGATCTAGGACAGAAGAATTTATAACTGACTTTTTCAGACATAACATAGGTACAGCAGATCCCCTTATTGTATGGGACACTTTAAGTGTGCCTTTAGAGGCCATGCAATTCAGTACTCATCAATAAAACAAAAGCAGTTTAGATCAAAAGAGTCCATATTAACAATGGAAATTGAAGGACTAACAGTACAGTTAGATAGCAATAAAAACTGTACCATAGAGGCACAGAATAAGTTAGAGGACAAAAGAAAAGAAATGGAGGAATTTATTCAAGAAAGATCCAGATTATAAAAATAAAGCGAACTGGATGGAATGTGGGGAAAAATGCACCAAATTATTTTTCAATCTTCAATATAGAAATGCTACCAAAAAAATGTATTAAAACTTGTTAAAATACAAATTTTACATTACCATGTAGTTTACCAATAAAATGGTCTGACAGAGATGTGGACATACTCGGTATACAAATCCCAAAAGAAAGAAATGATCTCACTCCAATACATTTTTATAGAAAGTTAGCAAAAATAGATAAGATCTTGCTACCATGGAAAGGAAAATACCTGTCTATTTGTGGAAAAATCACCCTGATTAACTCTTTAGTCATATCAAAATGTACCTATTTGCTTATGGTTTTGCCTACACCTAGTGACCTGCTTTTTAAATTATATGAACATAAAATATTTAATTTTATTTGGAACGGCAAGCCAGATAAAATTTAAAGGGCCTATTTATATAACGAATATGAATTCAGAGGGCAGAAATGATTAAATATTAAAGCATTAGACCTCTCACTAAAGGCATCAGTCATACAAAAGTTATGCTTAAATCCAAACTGGTTCTCCAGTAAATTGGTACGAATATCTCATCCCATGTTCAAGAAGGGCCTTTTTCCCTTTATTCAGATTACACCTGCCCACTTTCAATTGTTTGAAAAGGAAATTATCTCCAAAATATATTTATTTTTTAAACAAGCCTTAGAAAGTTGGTTGCAATTTCAGTTTAATCCACCTGAAAAGACAGAACAAATTATACAACAAATATTGTAGTTAAATTCAAATATACTAATTGATTTTTAAAAAATGTATTTTTCGAAGACATTTTTAAAAAAGGTATAATTTTTGTGAATGATATCATAAATAGGACTGGTGGAGTTGTGTCACACATGCAGCTAACACAGACATGGAAATGTCTGATCTACCCAAAATTACAACCAATTAATTGCAGCATTACGCCAAAAATGGAAGAGGAAAGTAGAAGGGGAAAAAAGTAAGGAACTTGAATGTCGGCCCTGTATTAAAGAACATAAATGGTTAAAGAAAAGTGTGATAAATAAAAACATATACCAATTTCATTTAAAGGACCAACAAACTGACAGCTCTGCCATATTAATTGCAAAATAGTTGGGAAGAGATTTGCGATGTACCCACTCCATGGCACATGATTTATGAATTGATACGCAAAACAACCCCGGATGCAAACTTCAAATTTTTACATTTAAAATACTATACAAAATTCTTGCAACTAATAGAATGTTATATACAGTGCGGCAAAAAAAAGTATTTAGTCAGCCACCAATTGTGCAAGTTCTCCCACTTAAAAAGATGAGGCCTGTAATTTTCATCATAGGTACACTTCAACTATGACAGACAAAATGGCTCTCACAGACCTGTAACTTCTTCTTTAAGAGGCTACTCTGTCCTCCACTCGTTACCTGTATTAATGGCACCTGCTTGAACTTGCTATCAGTATAAAAGACACCTGTCCACAACCTCAAACAGTCACACTCCAAACTCCACTATGGCCAAGACCAAAGAGCTGTCAAAGGACATCAGAAACAAAATTGTAGACCTGCACCAGGCTGGGAAGACTGAATCTGCAATAGGTAAGCAGCTTGGTTTGAAGAAATCAACTGTGGGAGCAATTATTAGGAAATTGAGACATACAAGACCACTGATAATCTCCCTCGATCTGGGGCTCCACGCAAGATCTCACCCCGTGGGGACAAAATGATCACAAGAACGGTGAGCAAAACCTCAGAACCACACGGGGGGACCTAGTGAATGACCTGCAGAGAACTGGGACCAAAGTAACAAAGCCTACCATCAGTAACACACTACGCCACCAGGGACTCAAATCCTGAAGTGCCAGATGTGTCCCCTTGCTTAAGCCAGTACATGTCCAGGCCCGTCTGAAGTTTGCTAGAGAGCATTTGGATGATCCAGAAGAAGATTGGGAGAATGTCATATGTTCAGATGAAACCAAAATATAACTTTTTGGTAAAAACTCAACTCGTCGTGTTTGGAGGACAAAGAATGCTGAGTTGCATCCAAAGAACACCATACCTACTGTGAAGCATGGGGGTGGAAACATCATGCTTTGGGGCTGTTTTTCTGCAAAGGGACCAGGACGACTGATCCGTGTAAAGGAAAGAATGAATGGGGCCATGTATTGAGAATGGGGCCATGAGATTTTGAGTGAAAACCTCCTTCCATCAGCAAGGGCATTGAAGATGAAACGTGGCTGGGTCTTTCAGCATGACAATGATCCCAAACACACCGCCCGGGCAACGAAGGAGTGGCTTCGTAAGAAGCATTTCAAGGTCCTGGAGTGGCCTAGCCAGTCTCCAGATCTCAACCCCATAGAAAATCTTTGGAGGGAGTTGAAAGTCCGTGTTGCCCAGCAACAGCCCCAAAACATCACTGCTCTAGAGGAGATCTGCATGCAGGAATGGCCAAAATACCAGCAACAGTGTGTGAAAACCTTGTGAAGACTTACAGAAAACATTTGACCTCTGTTATATACCCTTTGTTGGCAATGAGTAAAGTATTGAGATAAACTTTTGTTATTGACCAAATACTTATTTTCCACCATAATTTGCAAATAAATTCATTAAAAATCCTACAATGTGATTTTCTGGATTTTTTTTTCTCATTTTGTCTGTCGTAGTTGAAGTGTACCTATGATAAATTACAGGCCTCTCATCTTTTTAAGTGGGAGAACTTGCACAATTGGTGGCTGACTAAATACTTTTTTGCCCCACTGTGTATGGGGGATACAATCTTCCCAGCTCTGCAGATTCTGCTGTGAGGAGGCAGAGTCATTAGATCATTTATTTTGGTATTGTCCATATGTAGCTCGTTTTTGGTCACAGGTCCTGGAATGGCTGAAGAATTGCAACATTTGCCTAGAACTAACGCTGCAGATAGCAATACTGGGTGATTTGAAAAGCCATAGTCAATCAATCAATAATATAATAATTATTTTACAATCTGTAGAAGCTATGAGAATAGAAAGGTTCAATTTGTTTGTGAAGCATCACAGCACAGTTAAAAAATATATGGGAAATAGAAATCCAAAATGGATAATGTTGAGAGATAGATGGGAGGGGTTGAATGGAGCTGAAGGGTGGGACTAATAGCAAGATAAACCATGTAAAACATACGGGGTCTGTAAAATGTAAATAGGTTCAGAACTGTTGTGAAATAGCACACTTACAAATAGAAATCAAACTGGATGGACATCAGAAATAGAAGGACTAAAAATAAACAAAAAATAACTATTGTAAAATAGACTGTCAGTAAAATGTGTATAAGATGTATAAATTGAAGGTAAAAGCCGAAGTGTTTATTAGTTTACTTCAATTGGGGGATCGGTGGTAGGGTTTGCGGGGAATAATAATAAAGGTGTTACGGTGCGTGAATGAGGACCCAAAAGCGAATTAACTTAAACAGAGCTTCTTTAATTACCAAACATAGGTAGGCTCAGACGGACCGGCAGATTCCGACAGGACAAGACAAGGTTACAGCAAACATGACGACAGTCTGGTTCAGGCATGAAACACAACAAACAAGAATCCGACAAGGACAGGAACAAAAACAGAGAGAGATATAGGGACCCAATCAGAGGGAAAAAGGGAACAGGTGGGAAACGGGGTGACGAGGTGGTTAGGAGGAGACAAGGCACAGCTGGTGGAAATTGGGGGAGAAAAGGTAACCTAACAACGACCAGCAGAGGGAGACAGGGTGAAGGGAAAGGACAGAGACAAGACACAACATGACAGTACATGACAGTACCCCCCCACTCACCGAGCGCCTCCTGGCGCACTCGAGGAGGAAACCTGGCGGCAACGGAGGAAATCCTCGATCAGCGCACGGTCCAGCACGTCCCGAGAGGGAACCCAACTCCTCTCCTCAGGACCGTACCCCTCCCAATCTACGAGGTACTGGTGACCACGGCCCCGAGGACGCATGTCCAAAATTCTACGGACCCTGTAGATGGGTGCGCCCTCGACAAGGATGGGGGGGGGGGGGGAAGACGAGCGGGGGCGCGAAGGACGGGCTTGATGCAGGAGACATGGAAGACCGGGTGGACGCGACGAAGGTATCGCGGAAGAAGAAGTCGAACTGCGACAGGATTAATGACCCGAGAAATACGGAACGGACCAATGAACCGCGGGGTCAACTTGCGAGAAGCCGTCTTAAGGGGAAGGTTCTGAGTGGAGAGCCAAACTCTCTGACCGCGACAATATCTAGGACTCTTAGTTCTACGCTTATTAGCAGCCCTCACAGTCTGCGTCCTATAACGGCAAAGTGCAGACCTGACCCTCTTCCAGGTGCGCTCGCAACGTTGGACAAAAGCCTGAGCGGAGGGGACGCTGGACTCGGCGAACTGAGATGAGAACAGCGGAGGCTGGTACCCGAGGCTACTCTGAAAAGGAGATAGCCCGGTCGCAGACGAAGGAAGCGAGTTGTGGGCGTATTCTGCCCAGGGGAGCTGTTCTGACCAAGACGCAGGGTTGCGAAAAGAAAGACTGCGTAAGATGCGACCAATAGTCTGATTGGCCCGTTCTGCTTGACCGTTAGACTGGGGGTGAAAGCCGGAAGAGAGACTGACGGAAGCCCCAATCAAACGGCAAAACTCCCTCCAAAATTGAGACGTGAATTGCGGACCTCTGTCCGAAACGACGTCTGACGGAAGGCCATGAATTCTGAAAACATTCTCGATGATGATTTGTGCCGTCTCTTTAGCAGAAGGAAGCTTAGCAAGGGGAATGAAATGAGCCGCCTTAGAGAACCTATCGACAACCGTAAGAATAACAGTCTTCCCCGCTGACGAAGGCAGTCCGGTGACAAAATCTAAGGCGATGTGAGACCACGGTCGAGAGGGAATAGGAAGCGGCCTGAGACGGCCGGCAGGAGGAGAGTTACCGGACTTAGTCTGCGCGCAGACCGAACAAGCAGCCACGAAACGACGCGTGTCATGCTCCCGGGTGGGCCACCAAAAACGCTGGCGAATGGAAGCAAGCGTACCCCGAACGCCAGGGTGGCCGGCTAACTTGGCAGAGTGAGCCCACTGAAGAACGGCCAGACGAGTAGGAACGGGAACGAAAAGAAGGTTCCTAGGACAAGCGCGCGGCGACGGAGTGTGAGTGAGCGCTTGTTTTACCTGCCTCTCAATTCCCCAGACAGTCAACCCGACAACACGCCCCTCAGGGAGAATCCCCTCGGGGTCAGTGGAGGCTACTGAAGAACTGAAGAGACGAGACAAAGCATCAGGCTTGGTGTTCTTAGAGCCCGGACGATAAGAAATCACGAACTCGAAACGAGCGAAAAACAGCGCCCAACGCGCCTGACGCGCATTAAGTCGTTTGGCAGAACGGATGTACTCAAGGTTCCTATGGTCAGTTCAAACGACAAAAGGAACGGTCGCCCCCTCCAACCACTGTCGCCATTCGCCTAGGGCTAACCGGATGGCGAGCAGTTCGCGGTTACCCACATCATAGTTACGTTCCGACGGCGACAGGCGATGAGAAAAATACGCGCATGGGTGGACCTTGTCGTCAGAGAGGGAGCGCTGAGAAAGAATGGCTCCCACGCCCACCTCTGACGCGTCAACCTCGACAACGAACTGTCTAGAGACGTCAGGTGTAACAAGGATAGGAGCGGATGTAAAACGATTCTTGAGGAGATCAAAAGCTCCCTGGGCGGAAACGGACCACTCAAAGCACGTCTTGACAGAAGTAAGGGCTGTGAGAGGAGCTGCCACCTGACCGAAATTACGGATGAAACGACGATAGAAGTTCGCGAAGCCGAGAAAGCGCTGCAGCTCGACGCGTGACTTAGGGACGGGCCAATCAATGACAGCTTGGACTTTAGCGGGATCCATCTTAATGCCTTCAGCGGAAATAACAGAACCGAGAAATGTGACGGAGGAGGCATGAAAAGTGCACTTCTCAGCCTTCACAAAAAGACAATTCTCTAAAAGGCGCTGGAGGACACGTCGAACGTGCTGAACATGAATCTGGAGTGACGGTGAAAAAATCAGGATATCGTCAAGGTAAACGAAAACAAAGATGTTCAGCATGTCTCTCAGGACATCATTGACTAATGCCTGAAAGACAGCTGGAGCGTTAGCGAGGCCGAAAGGAAGAACCCGGTATTCAAAGTGCCCTAACGGAGTGTTAAACGCCGTCTTCCACTCGTCCCCCTCCCTGATGCGCACGAGATGGTAAGCGTTACGAAGGTCCAACTTAGTGAAAAACCTGGCTCCCTGCAGGATCTCGAAGGCTGAAGACATAAGAGGAAGCGGATAACGATTCTTCACTGTTATGTCATTCAGCCCTCGATAATCTATGCAGGGACGCAGAGACCCGTCCTTCTTCTTGACAAAAAAAAACCCCGCTCCGGCGGGAGAGGAGGAGGGGACTATGGTACCGGCGTCAAGAGCTACAGACAAATAATCTTCGAGAGCCTTACGTTCGGGAGCCGACAGAGAGTATAGTCTACCCCGGGGGGGGGTGGTTCCCGGAAGGAGATCAATACTACAATCATACGACCGGTGTGGAGGAAGAGAGGTGGCCCTGGACCGACTGAACACCGTGCGCAGATCGTGATATTCCTCCGGCACCCCTGTCAAATCACCAGGCTCCTCCTGTGAAGAAGAGACAGAGGAAACAGGAGGGATAGCAGACATTAAACATTTCACATGACAAGAGACGTTCCAGGAGAGGATAGAATTACTAGACCAATTAATGGAAGGATTATGACAAACTAGCCAGGGATGGCCCAAAACAACAGGTGTAAAAGGTGAACGAAAAATTAAAAAAGAAATGGTTTCACTATGATTACCAGAAACAGTGAGGGTTAAAGGTAGCGTCTCACGCTGAATCCTGGGGAGAGGACTACCATCCAGGGCGAACAAGGCCGTGGGCTCCTTTAACTGTCTGAGAGGAATGTCATGTTCCCGAGCCCAGGTCTCGTCCATAAAACAGCCCTCCGCCCCAGAGTCTATTAAGGCACTGCAGGAAGCTGACGAACCGGTCCAGCGTAGATGGACCGACAAGGTAGTGCAGGATCTTGAAGGAGAGACAGGAGTAGTAGCGCTCACCAGTAGCCCTCCGCTTACTGACGAGCTCTGGCCTTTTACTGGACATGAAGTGACAAAATGACCAGCGGAACCGCAATAGAGACAGAGGCGGTTGGTGATTCTCCGTTCCCTCTCCTTAGTCGAGATGCGGATACCTCCCAGCTGCATGGGCTCAGCACCCGAGCCGGCAGAGGAAGATGGTAGTGATGCGGAGAGGGGGGCGACGGAGAGCGCGAGCTCCTTTCCACGAGCTCGGTGACGAAGATCAACCCGTCGCTCAATGCGAATAGCGAGTTCAATCAAGGAATCCACGCTGGAAGGAACCTCCCGGGAGAGAATCTCATCCTTTACCTCCGCGCGGAGACCCTCCAGAAGACGAGCGAGCAAGGCCGGCTCGTTCCAGCCACTGGAGACAGCAAGAGTGCGAAACTCAATAGAGTAGTCTGTTATGGATCGATTGCCTTGACATAGGGAAGACAGGGCCCTGGAAGCCTCCTCCCCAAAAACAGATCGATCAAAAACCCGTATCATCTCCTCCTTAAAGTCCTGATACTGGTTAGTACACTCAGCCCTTGCCTCCCAGATTGCCGTGCCCCACTCACGAGCCCGTCCAATAAGGAGAGATATGACGTAGGCGACACGAGCAGTGTTCCTGGAGTAAGTGTTGGGCTGGAGAGAAAACACAATATCACACTGGGTGAGGAACGAGCGGCATTCAGTGGGCTCCCCAGAGTAACACGGCGGGTTATTGATTCTGGGCTCCGGAGATTCGAAAGCCCTGGAAGTGGCCGGTGGATCGAGGCGGAGATGGTGAACCTGTTCTGTGAGGTTGGAGACTTGGGTGGCCAGGGTCTCAACGGCATGTCGAGCAGCAGACACTTCCTGCTCGTGTCTGCCTAGCATCGCTCCCTGGATCCCGACGGCTGAGTGGAGAGGATCCGAAGTCGCTGGGTCCATTCTTGGTCGGATTCTTCTGTTACGGTGCGTGAATGAGGACCCAAAAGCGAATTAACTTAAACAGAGCTTCTTTAATTACCAAACATAGGTAGGCTCAGACGGACCGGCAGATTCCGACAGGACAAGACAAGGTTACAGCAAACATGACGACAGTCTGGTTCAGGCATGAAACACAACAAACAAGAATCCGACAAGGACAGGAACAAAAACAGAGAGAGATATAGGGACCCAATCAGAGGGAAAAAGGGAACAGGTGGGAAACGGGGTGACGAGGTGGTTAGGAGGAGACAAGGCACAGCTGGTGGAAATTGGGGGAGAAAAGGTAACCTAACAACGACCAGCAGAGGGAGACAGGGTGAAGGGAAAGGACAGAGACAAGACACAACATGACAGTACATGACAAAAGGTATATTCTTTTAAAAAGTATGTATGTCTATATAGGTATGTATCTGTATATATGTGTATATGTATGCATGCGTGTATGGATATATATATTTACCCCAAAATATATGGGGATTGGAAATGATGCAGACAATTACATTGATGGAACCAATATTCTTTCCACAATATTAAGCTGATCCACCCCTTTGGAAACAGGCAGAATTTTGTCAATTTATCAGAGACCAGATTACATTTTTCTGTTAAACGAACTGTCCGTCCTCTCCCAATAGTTTTGTACTCTGGGATACATTAAAGGCCTTCTTAGGGGTCAAATCATTTCCTATACCAAAGGTCTCAAAAAGAAATGCCCTGCTGAATTGAATGAATTTTTGAATGAAATCCTATTACTACAGAAATAACACCAAAAATGTATCTCAAGAAACATACCGCTCATTGGTGAATAAAACAACTAAATATAATACCGTAAGTACTTACAAAACTGAAAAGGCTATTCTTAGAACTAGGCAAAGATATTATGAATTGGGGGAGAAAACACACAAGGTTTTGGACTGGCAGATAAAAGCTGAGGAGAATTCAAGAACCATCAACTCTATTGAAACACAGAACGGTCAAGTGTCTCACAACCCGGAAGAGATTAATGATCCACTTAATCAATTCTATTCTAAGTTATACACTTCTGATGGAACGGAACCAGTAATGATAGACACATTTCTGTCTACCATTGAACTACCGCACTTCACACAGGAAGACAAATTGAACTAGATCGCCCCTTTACTTAAACAGAAATCGAAAAAGGCAATTTCCCCCTCAACAAGTTTTACAAGAAGTTTAAGGATTTGCTTATTCCTCTCTTGATAAATGTTCTAAATTTAGCTGCTGAGACACAGAGCCTACCGGACTCCTTTTCCACGGGCTATTATAACAGTTATACATTTAAAAGAATAAAGATCCTCTACAATGCTCTTCCTATAGGCCGATCTCGCTCCTCAATGCCGACTATAAATCGATTTCTAAGGCGATGGCTAATAGATTAGGACAATATTTTCCAAACCTGATTAACACTGATCGAAAGGGCTTTATACAGAAAAGAGCCTCCATCAATAATTTGCGCAGGTTATTCAATTTAATTCATATGGCCAGTGTGTGGAGCGATCTTAGTATAGCAATATCTCTAGACGCTCAAAA